>NW_013764572.1:0-2042 GCF_000517525.1 Limulus polyphemus
AATTAGGTTGTGACCATGGCGTCAGTAACCCATTCTACAATGGAAACCGAATTCGGGATTAGGTTGTGACTATGACGTCAGTAATCAGTTCTACATTAAAAACCAAATTCAGGATTAGGTTATGGCCATGGCTCTACTAATCAATTCTGCACTGAACGCCGAATTCGGGATTTTGTTGCATTTTGCTAACAATTTTTACAGGAGAGATCTGGAACTATTATTGCTTCGACACTGATCTTCCATTTGAAAGTTAAAGTTGAGATTGTATTTACGGCCTGTATAGTAATGATTAATAACGTTGTGTTTTCTTTATCACACGTACGTGATGACTATAGCTCTTGATTCGGTTTCGTGTTTACAAAGGCGGAAATATTTTTAATTCACTGTTTAGTATGAATTAGTTGTCACAAATGTCAGCTAATAAATGTCAGCTCGAGTTCATTCAGCTCATGGATATCTCTTTTACAAGAATAGGTTACAAAAAAAAATATACAAATAATCTGTCATAGTATAAAAGCTAGTAAGTGTATTGTAATAAGAGAAAATTTTATCTGAACACGCTGCACGAGACTACAAAGCTTGTTAACTCTATTGTTGAAGACGACAGGGGGGGATAATCAGTAACAAAGCACGAGCTTATGATAGATCATATAAATCAATAACGGTAAACCTGATCTTGTAAAGACACCTACGTAAGCTAACATTTACAAACACAGTAATCAAATAGTGAAACAGTATATTAGGTTCATCACACGTTACTTTTATTATAGACTATATAGCGGTAATTAATATGAGAAGATTAACACAACTCACTCGTCACGTGATATACTAGTAGCGAGGTCAGATATTAGAACAACAGACAGAATATTTCGTTACCAATGGCAACCCATGTGTGTATATTTGGAACAGTGCACATAAAGACAGAACTTACTTCAGTGTTCTACTTTCTACCAAGATGTGTTAACATACCAATGATAATGTTCCAGTCCTCATCCGTGTATATTAAACTAATCGAACTAGAGGAATTATCTTATCTTGATTGCTTTCTTTTTCTTTCTCCAATACAGAAACACATAAGTGCCTGATTCTCAGTAATGGATGATCTAGGCCTCGTTTAACGTTAATAATACAGAAATTAACGTTAAACGAGGCCTAGATCATCCATTACTGAGAATCAGACACTTCTATGTTTCTGTATTATTAACGTTAGAAGAAACATCGCCCCTCGTAGTATTCATACTTCACTGAAAGAAAAAAACAATTAGAAAGAGTGGAAATATTATAAAAAGGATTTTGTACCTGTGAAGTATTGCACTGGAAAAGTGTTCAGATTGTGCTCTTTAGTCATATGAAATTTATTGCATCAAAATTATTCGATGTACAGAGCTCAACATTTTCATAAATTTTACTGATATAAATTGTAATGTTTTCATATATTAAAAGTGGTACCGTTTATTGAAAAAATAATAGTTTTTTTAAGAACTCCGGTTTCTCAGTACTACATTTTAAACCCTCACGTACAGTCCTGGCGAAAGTCATGTTCTTGTTGTAAATAGAGTACTTTTATTTAATATTGTGTTCTATGGTAAAGTAATGGTTGTTGCACATATCGTGGTTATTTTTCTAATTGTCTGATTCTTGAACCAGCCAAAGGTGAAATGTTTTATGGATTTTTGTTTGTGATGCCATTCAATAGATGGCGCAGGATACTGACATTAAATTAAGATTAAATGAAGACTAAATCCTCGATTACGGAAAATAAGACTTTTATGCTTCTACAAGGTTGGTATTAAACAATGTTTTGATTTTATTATTATTATGTTTCTATATTCTATATTTTTGCTATTATATGACAACATACAAAACATTGATCTCTCAAAAGCCTCTAGTATTATAAACATTAGCACTTATGCGTTTTTTTTTGTCACATAATATTGTCCTGTCATAAGTCTCTAATGTTATATAAACATCATTACTGATGTGCTCTTTAGTCACATAATATTGTCCTGTCATAAGTCTCTAATGTTATATAAACATCATTA
>NW_013764573.1:0-858 GCF_000517525.1 Limulus polyphemus
GTAGTTCAATTACTCATTACCTACACATATTGTTCCGTCACGCCGTGACCAGCTTATATATACCAGGCCACTCCCAATCTAGCAAATGCTAGAGCACTCCCGAAGGAACAAGATAGTTCTAGAAACGTGGCGTGACACTAGTCACGTGACCTCGCTGACGAAACACTGCCCCTCCTTAGTATTGTTCGTCCCGAACAATAACCACATACAATAAACCAATAACAATAACTTAATTAAAATGTACAGAATTACAAACACAAAATTACAATTCAACAAAGTCTTAATTTTACGGGACATATCTTCTTCCGTATTGGTCTCCGTCTCGTTGGCTTCTGCTTCATGTGGGGTTCATCTGCTTCATCAGTAAATGTCCTATCATAGGTACCAGTCACATCAGTGGTAGTAACTTCATCAAGAGCTTCATCATTTCCCTTCTCAAAACTGAGTAGAGTTTCTTCTTCGACGGTGGCTTCTTCAGGTGTCACGTCTTCAGCAGCGTCATTTGTTCTGTGGTCCACTTCGTCCCAACTGAAATGTCCTGGACCATGATAACGACAAAGCCTGTTGGCATGCACCACTTTTGGTTTACCTCGCCGACCACATTTTACCTGGAAAGTCACGTCTGAGAGACGATCCACTATGTCATATGGGCCTTCCCATGGAGAAGACAACTTAGGAGACTTTCCTTTGGTCTTCCTGGGATTATACAACCACACCTTGTCTCCTGCTTCAAAGCTGACTTCAGTGGATCTCTTATCATAAGTTAACTTCATCGAATCAGCAGAAGTTTTCAAGTTTGAACGCACTTGATGGTGAATATCATCCATCCTTTCCGATAACACTTTCACAAACTCTGAC
>NW_013764574.1:0-1102 GCF_000517525.1 Limulus polyphemus
TTGTGTATTAATTTATTTTACCTATCGTATCTTGTACATTGTTTCTCTGCTATTGGTATTCTAAATTATTTAGGCCTAAATGTACTTGGGTTATTTATTAGTTTTTGTTGTTGCTGTTTTAATCTATTTTACCTATCGTATCTTGTTCATTGTTTTCTGCTATTAGAATTCTAAATTATTTAGGCCTACATGTAGTTGGGATATTTATTAGTTTCTATTTTAGTTGTTTTCATTTATTGTATCTATAGTATCTTGTACATTGTTTCTATGCTATTAGTATTCTAAATTATTTAGGCCTACATGTAGTTTGGTTATTTATTTATTTATCAGTTTCCATTTTTGTTGTTTTAATTTATTTTACCTATTGTATCTTGTACATTATTTCTCTGGTATAAGCATTCTAACTTTTTTAGGCCTACATGCAGTTTGGTTATTTATTAGTTTCTGTTCTTGTTGTTTTAATTTACTTTACCTATCGTATCATGTACATTGTTTCTCTGCTATTTGTATTCTAAGTTAGTTACGCGTACCCATGGTTTAATTATTTATTTATTTATCAGTTGCTATTGTTGTTTTTTTAAATTTACTTTACCTATCGTATCTTGTACATCGTTTCTCTGCTATTAGTAATCTAAATTATTTAGGCCTACATGAAGTTGGGTTATTTATTAGTTTTTGTTGATGTTGTTTTAATTTACTTTACCTATCGGATCTTGTACATTATTTCTACTATGAGTATTCTAAATTATTTAGGCCTACATATAGTTGGGTTATTTAATTAGTTATCAATTTCTATTGTTGTTGTTTTAATTTATTTTACCTATCATATCTTGTACATTGTTTTTCTGGTATTAGCATTCTAAATTAAAGCAACTACAACAGAAGCTAATAAATAACCCAAGTACATGTAGGCCTAATTAATTTAGAGAAACAATGTACAAGATACGATAGGTAAAATAAATTAAAACAACTACAACAGAAGCTAATAAATAACCGAAGTACATGTAGGCCTGAATAATTTAGAATACAAACAGCAGAGAAACAATGTACAAGATACGATAGGTAAAACCTGGTATTAGCATTCTAAGTTATTTAGGCCTAC
>NW_013764575.1:0-855 GCF_000517525.1 Limulus polyphemus
GAAGACATACCATATCTAGAAGAAAGAGATCATACCTATGAAGGCAGATCATACCTAAAGAAGTCAGGCCACACCTGAAGAAGACAGACTATACCTGAAGAAGACAAATCATACCTAAAGAAGACAGATCATACCTGAAGAAGACAAATCATACCTAAAGAAGACAGATTATATCATAAGAAGACAGATCATACCTGAAGAAGACACGCCATTATTCTGTCGAATATAGTGTGTTTCACCGTCAATAAAACTTTTCCTTATGATTATCAATCATTGTTTTCCTACCTGTTATTATATTAGCTTAATGTGCTTCCTTACTTAAGTGTAATTACCTTAGAGTATGGCTTTAGTGCCTGACTCGGAATGAAAGATAAACTTACCCTATTTTTTATGGTGGGTGGCTTCACCTTCTAGCCTCTTTCTTTACTTATTTAATATTAACTCGTAAACTCTGATGAGATAAACCAATTATGAAATGTAATTTTTTAGAAAAATATTTTCAAATATGTTAAGTAGGGGATTACCAAATCTTTATATGTTGTATGCAACTCTTTTGTCTTTAGTAGACATTTGTCAGTGGTGCCTCCCAGTGGCACAGCGGACTTACAACGCTAGAATCCAGGTTTCGATACCCGTGGTGGGCAGAGCACAGATAGCACATTGTGTAGCTTTGTGCTTAATTAAAAAACAAACATTGTCAGTGGTTTTACCATGTGACTTCATGTTTATAAAACTCACCTAGCATTTTATCTTGTATCCATGTTTACACTAAATAAACTATTAAATATATTTGGTGTTATCTAAATGATTTATTTTTTATAGCTAGAACAAAGAAAATTAATTCATTTTGACTTT
>NW_013764576.1:0-1923 GCF_000517525.1 Limulus polyphemus
TTGTGTTAATATACACTGCACTTACTATATTATGTAAATTATTGTGTTAATGTACAATATACTTATTTTGTTACATAAATTATTGTGTTAATGTACAATACACTTATTCTGTTAGATAAATTATTGTGTTAATATACACTACACTTACTCTATTAGATAAATTATTGTGTCAATGTACACTACACTTACTCTATTAGATAAATTATTGTGTTAATATACACTACACTTATTCTATTAGATAAATTATTGTGTTAATGTACTCTACACTTACTCTATTAGATAAATTATTGTGTTAATGTACACTACACTTACTCTGTTAGATAAATCCTTGATGTGTCAGCATATTCTCTACTTACTCAATAAGTCAATTAATCAGGTTTCTCCAGTTTATTGAGGAACAGCCAAAGTTCACCAGCTTACCTTTCGGTTACATGAAAATGAAAGAAACATGAGTGTATTGTTTGTTTGTTTTTGAATTTCGCGCAAAGCTACACGAGGGCTATCTGCACTAGCGTCCCTAATTTAGCAGTGTAAGACTAGAGGGAAGGCAGCCAGTCATCACCACCCACCGCCATCTCTTGGGCTACTCTTTTACCAACGAATAGTGGGATTGACCGTCACATCATAACACCCCCACGGCTGAAAGGGATTCGAACCCGCGACCCTCAGATTGCGAGTCGAGTGCCTTAACTACCTGGCCATGCCGGGCCAACACGAGTGTAAAGTCTTCCATAATAAACATTTGCAGGTTTGTATGTTCATTTTGATAGTTTTATTACTTCCATTACTGTTGAAGAAACAAAATTTATTGAATATCTTAGTTCATCGCGCATATAAAAATAATCAGCACATTTAAATATTTGCACAAAGAACTGAATAACATAAAATTTTCTAAAGAAGAATATTTTTCGAATGATATTTATTAATAAGATCATACCAGAAATTTCAAAGGAAAATAGAGGCGTGAACGTCGTACTGTTTTTACCAACGTTAATAGTATTACCATACATGGAAAGACACGTGATATTAGTGAAGAAACAACTACGCAAGCATTTTCTTAGAACTTATCCAGAAATTGAACATGTGTGATTTTTAGACCAGATTTTAGACTGAAAAACTTATTCTAATTTAAGAACAGAATACTGTTTTTAATAACACCTGAAATTGTTTATGAATTTAAATGTATTTTGTTTTTTGTTGTTAAGCACAAACCTCCACAATGGACTATCTGTGTATAGCGTACCACTGGTATTGAAAGCCGAATTTTAGCGTTATAAGCCTTTAGGCTGATACGCCAGAAATATTTATTTGTCCTAGATCAGTTCTAGGTATATTAGGCCTACCACTAGATGGCTGAAAAAAACGTGTACAAGAAGTAGGAAATTTGTTAAGCAACAACAAATCTAGTATGAAAGACCATGATATTCAAGACTACCTCATACTAAAACACTAATCAACGTTTAAGATCTTGTCCAACGGCAATGATAAGAGAAGTCTACCTGTAACAAAACAAAAACAAAACAACTCTTAATTTATAAATTACCAAAGGTCTTAATTAAATGCTACTAGTTCAACTGCAATATTGGTAAACTCTAATTTTTATCTTTTGATATGATTTAACACCATACTTACTCCATAAGATAAATCCTCGTGTGTTAGTATATAGTGCTCTTATTTTATATCCTTATGTAACAGTTTACACTACGCTTACTCCGTATGATAAATCCTCGTGTGTTAGTATATAGTGCTCCTATTTTATATCGTCATGTAACAGTTTATACTACGCTTCCTCCATAAGATATGGCTTCATGTTTTAGTTTATACTACACTTAGTCCATAAGAAATATATACACATGGAAAAAAGTTAAGCACCCCCGTGTTTTTTTCAAGTGATTCAGATTCGACGTTCTTGTGACTGATTAT
>NW_013764577.1:0-1671 GCF_000517525.1 Limulus polyphemus
TCGTTAAATATTGTGTCTTCTTATTGACAGTACACAGTATTCTTATATCTTGTGTCTTCTTATTGACAGTGCAAAGTATTGTTAAATCTTGTGTCTTCTTATTGATGGTACACAGTATTGTTAAATCTTGTGTCTTCTTATTGATAGTACACAGTATCGTTCAATCTTTTGGCATGTTATAGATAGTACTCTGTATCGGTAAAACTTGTGTCTTCTTATTGACAGTACACAGTATTCTGAAATATTGTGTCTTTTTATTGATAGTACACAGTGTCGTTAAAACTCGTGTCTTGTTATTGATAGTACACAATATTGTTAAATCTTGTGTCTTCTTATTGAGAATACACAGTATTGTTAATTATTGTGTTTAATTATTGATAGTACATAGGATTACTAAATCTTGTGTCTTCTTATCGACATTACAGTGTATCGTTAAATCTTGTTCTTTCTTATTGATAGTACACAGTATCGTTAAATCTTTTGGCATGTTATATATAGTACGCAGTATCGGTAAATCTTGTGTCTTCTTATTGACAGTACACAGTATTGTTAAATATTGTGTCTTTTTATTGATAGTACACAGTATCGTTAAAACTCGTCTCTTGTTATTGATAGTACACAGTATTGTTAAATCTTGTGTCTTCTAATTGATAATACACAGTATTGTTAATTATTGTGTCTTCTTATTGACAATACACAGTATTGTTAAATCGTGTGTCTTCTTATAGACAGTACACAGTATCGTTAAATCTTGTGTTGTGTTAGTGATAGTACACAGTATTCTGATATCTTGTCTTCTTATTGACAGTACACAGTATTGTAAATCTTGTACCTTCTTATTGACAGTACACAGTATCGTTAAATCTCGTGTCTTTTTATTGAAAGACACAATATTTAACAATACTGTGTTCTGTCAATAAGAAGACACAAGATTTAATAATACTGTGTACTATCAATAAGAAGACACAAGATTTAACAATACTGTGTACTGTCAAAAGAAGACACAAGATATAAGAATACTGTGTTCTGTCAATAAGAATACACAATATTTAGCAATCCT
This sequence comes from Limulus polyphemus, assembly GCF_000517525.1. NCBI lineage: Eukaryota > Metazoa > Arthropoda > Merostomata > Xiphosura > Limulidae > Limulus > Limulus polyphemus. Next base: position 1,061 of record NW_013764577.1, read on the forward strand.
ATGTACTATCAATAAGAAGACACAATAATAACAATACTGTGTAATATCAATATAAAGACACAAGATTTAACAATACTCTGTACTATCATTAACAAGACACGAGTTTTAACGATACTGTGTACTATCAATAAAAAGACACAATATTTAATAATACTGTGTACTGCTAATAAGAAGACACAAGATTTACCGATACTGTGTACTATCTATAACATGCCAAAAGATTTAACGATACTGTGTAATATCAATAAGAAAACACAAGATTTAACAATACTGTGTAATGTCGATAAGAAGACACAAGATTTAATAATACTGTGTACTATCAATAAGAAGACACAAGATTTAACAATATTGTGTACTGTCAATAAGAAAACAAATTATTTAACAATACTGTGTACTGTCAATAAGAAGACACAAGATTTACAATACTGTGTACTGTCAAGAAGAAGACACAAGATATAAGAATACTGTGTACTATCACTAACAAGCCACAAGATTTAACGATACGGTGTACTGTCAATAAGAAGACACAAGATTTAACAATACTGGGTACTGTCCATAAGAATACAAAAGATTTAACAATACTGTGTACTGGTTATTGATAGTACACAGTA
>NW_013764578.1:0-858 GCF_000517525.1 Limulus polyphemus
ATGCTCTAGTAATTGCTCGATGTAGGATGGGCTGGTATATATAAAGGAGGGGAATGTGAGGTGGGTGGATAGATAGTGAGTAATTGAACTGCAGTCACAGGGTATCGTTGAAGTTAACGTTCGTTACAGTGTTGTTTTAGCGCGAGTATTGAGATTAAGTGTATCGTTGAAGTTAACGTTCGTTACAGTGTTGTTTTAGCGCGAGTATTGAGATTAAGTGTATCGCAGAGTTATATTCGGAAAGAATAAACCAGTTTTGTTAAGTAAAGACTTGTGTCGTTAAAGTTTCGTCGGAACGAAGTTACGGAAAATCAATTAACAAACGGAGACGTAACACTATTGTCACTAATTCTGAACTGCAACTTGGTGGCAGCATCCATCACAAACTGTTGAGCTGATTTATTTTTTTGCTCAAGGGGGTGGGACTCATACCATGGTTTAAGGAAAACTGTACTAATAAATGAATTGAATATAATATAATACTGGGCTTAACAATTTAGCAACTACTACTAATTGCCCAACTCTAGTGGAATCTGACTGTCACACTTATAATGCACCCATAGGCTCAAAGTGTAGAGTAGAAATTTGTGGCAATGGGATATGGACCCTTGGATTCTCAGTTTGACACACTAACCACAAGGCTATCCTCACCACACCAGGTCAAGGGAGGAGAGAAATAACATTGCTGCATATGATTCTTACTTCTATCGGCTGCAATATTATATTAGTTTCAAAATGAGAATTCTAGTTGGGATTTATTCAAGCAGACTGTCTTGGTGGAATATATCTATGATTTATATTGTACACTTTTCTTACTTATAATTAATACTGTTGCGTCATCGAGGTCACGTGACTGGT
>NW_013764579.1:0-858 GCF_000517525.1 Limulus polyphemus
CCGGAATTGAATTGCAGACAGAGATAGAAACGGACAATTGAGTCAAGCTCGTGAATTGTTCGTTGTGAATTATAGCATTTGTTTGAATTATAGCGTGACTGTGGAAATTAAGTGTATTGCAAAGTTGTATTGAGAAAGAATAAACTAGTTTTATTTAAGAACGGACTTGTATCACTAAAGTTTCTTCGGAAAGAATTTTTACGGAAAATTAACAAACGAACAGAGACGTAACAAATTGGTGAAAGAAGTGGGGTAAAAAAAATGGAAACGAGAAGCAGCAAATCAAACTACAGCTTAGCAGATTTGATGGCAGCAATACAAGAAAAACAAAAGAAACAAGAAGAACGAGAAAATAAACAAGAAGAGAGACAACAGCAGTTGCAAGAAAACCTGCAACAGTGGCAGCTCGAACAGCAAAATAAACAAGAACAGAGATTACAGCAGTTGTTGGAGGAAAAAGAAAAGAAAAAAAGAAGAACGAGAAAAGAAACAAGAAGAGAGATTACAGCAGTTGTTGGAGGAAACAGAAAAGAAACAAGAAGTACGAGAAAAGAAACAAGAAGAGAGATTATAGCAGTGGCAACTGGAACAAGAAAGGAAACAAGAAGTACAAATGGAAAACATTAGTAAATTTCAAAGCGAATTAAATACATTAAAGAATGATTTACTGTCTTTTACACAAGGAGGATATATTAGCCATCAACCTAATCAGCCTCAGACAATGGGAAGCCCCAACCAGACCCCACAGCTAAACCCTAATGCAGACATCTTCAGTCCTGTTATAAGTCACATCCCAGATATGAATGTCAGCAATAGGGGTGATCTAGTAAGAAGGAAGCCACAGGAATTCAATGGGAA
>NW_013764580.1:0-858 GCF_000517525.1 Limulus polyphemus
AATTTTTTGCCTATTTCATGTTAAATACAACAAAATATTAAATATTTACGAACAACGCCTGCCAATAGCAGGTTAGTTATAACAGCACATTAAAGACTCTCAACAACCCCTGCAAGTACTAGGTTAGATATAACCACACAATAAAGACTTATAACAACCACTGCCAATTCTATGTAGATTACAACAGGAGATTAAAGACTTATAACAACCCCTGCCATTATCTGGTTAGATTCAACAACACATTAAAGACTTACAACAACCCCTGCCAATTCTATGTTGAATACTAATGGAGATTAAGGACTTACAACAATCCCAGCAAGTACTAAGTTATATAGAACAACACATTAAAGACTTATAACAACCTCTGCCAATTCTATGTTAAATAGAACAAGAGATTAAAAACTTACGAATAACGCCTGCCAGTAACAGGTTAGTTACAAAAACACATTAAAGATTTACAGCAATCCCAACAAGTACTAGGTTAGATACAACAAACATTAAAGACTTACAATTACTCTTGCTTATTCTATGTTAAATACAACAGGAGATTAAAGACTTACAACAACCCCTGCCATTATCTGGTTAGATAAAACAACACATTAAAGACTTACAACAACCCACGCCAATCGCATGTTAAATACTACATAAAATTAAAAACTTACGAACAACGCCTGCCAGTACCAGGTTAGTTATATACCACATTAAAGACTCTCAACAACTCCTGCAAGTACTAGGTTAGATACAGCAACACATTGAATGGTTACAACAACCTCTGTCAATTCCATGTTAAATTCAACAATAGATTAAAGACTTACAACAATCCCTGCCAAATCTATTTCAATACAACAACACATTAAA
>NW_013764581.1:0-2211 GCF_000517525.1 Limulus polyphemus
GTAGTTACACCTAGGTGTTTATGGAGTAGTTGTACCAAATAAGGCTAATGACGAGTATGTTGGCTATAAATTCAGTAACTAGAGTTACACATAGGTGTTCATGGAGTAGTTGTACCAAGTGAGGCTAAAGAAGAGTATGTTGGTTAGAAATTCAGTAACTAGAGTTACACCCAGGTGTTCGTGGAGTAGTTGTAACAAGTAAGGCTAAAGATGAGTATGGTGGTTATAAATTGTGTAACTAGAGTTACACCTAGGTGTTCATGGAGTAGTTGTACCAAGTAAGGCTAAAGATGAGTATGGTGGTTATAAATTCGGTAACTAGAGTTACACCTAGGTGTTTGTGGAGCTGTTGTACCAAATAACGCTAAAGATGAGTATGGTGGTTAGAAAATCGGTAACTATAGTTACATTTAGGTGTTCATGGAGTAGTTGTGCCAAGAAAGGCTAAAGATGAGTATAGTGGTTATAAATTCTGTAACTATAGTTACAACTAAGTGTTGATGGAGTAGATGTACCAAGTAATGCTAAATATGAATATGGTGGTTAGAAATTCGGTAACTCGAGTTAAACCTAAGTGTTCATGGTGTAGTTGTACCAAGTAAGACTAAAGATGAGTAAGGTGGTTATAAATTGTGTAACTAGAGTTACACCTAGGTGTTTGTGGAGCTGTTGTACCAAATAACGCTAAAGATGAGTATGGTGGTTATAAATTCGGTAACTATAGTTACATTTAGGTGTTCATGGAGTAGTTGTGCCAAGAAAGGCTTAAGATGAGTATGGTGGTTATAAACTCGATAACTAGAGTTACACCTAGGAATTCGTGGAGTAGTTGTACCAAGTAATGCTAAAGATGAATATGGTGGTTAGAAATTTGGTAACTCGAGTTAAACCTAAGTGTTCATGGAGTAGTTGTACCACGTAAGACTAAAGATGAGTATGGTGGTTATAAATTGTGTAACTAGAGTTACATTTAGGTGTTCATGGAGTAGTTGTACCAAGTAAGGCTACAGATGAGTATGGTGGTTAGAAATACGGTAACTAGAGTTACATCTAGGTATTCGTAGAGTTGTTGTGACAAATAACGCTAAAGATAAGTATGTACTCATCTTTAGCCTTACTTGTTACAACTACTCCACGAAAACCCAGGTGTAACTCTAGTTACTGAATTTATAACCCCATATTCATATTTAGCCTTACTTGGTACAACTACTCCGTGAACACCTTGGTGTAACTCTAGTTACCGAATTTATAACCATCAAGTAGTTGTACCAAGTAAGGCTAAAGATGAGTATGGCGGTTATAAATTCTGTAACCAGAGTTACACCTTAGTGTTCATGGAGTAGTTGTACCAAGTAAGGCTAAATATGAATATGGTGGTTATAAATTCTGTAACTAGAGTTACACCTAAATGTTCATGGAGTTGTTGTACCGAATAACGCTACAGATGAGTATGGTGGTTAGAAATACGGTAACTAGAGTTACATCTAAGTGTTCGTAGAGTTGTTGTGACAAGTAAGGCTAAAGATGAGTAGGATGGTTATAAATTGTGTAACTAGAGTTACACCTAGGTGTTCATGGAGTAGTTTTACCAAGTGAGACTAAAAAAGAGTATGTTGGTTAGAAATTCAGTAACTAGAGTTACACCTAGGTGTTCGTGGAGTAGTTGTAACAAGTAAGGCTAAAGATGAGTAGGATGGTTATAAATTGTGTAACTAGAGTTACACCTAGGTGTTCATGGAGTAGTTGTAACAAGTAAGGCTAAAGATGAGTATGGTGGTTATAAATTCGGTAAATAGAGTTACACCTAGGTGTTTGTGGAGCTGTTGTACCAAATAACGCTAAAGATGAGTATGGTGGTTATAAATTCGGTAACTATAGTTACATTTAGGTTTTCATGGAGTAGTTGTGCCAAGAAAGGCTAAAGATGAGTATGGTGGTTATAAATTCTGCAACTATAGTTACACCTAAGTGTTCATGGAGTAGTTGTACCAAGGAATGCTAAAGATGAATATGTTGGTTATAAATTCAGTAACTAGAGTTACACCTAGGTGTTCATGGAGTAGTTGTACCAAGTAAGACTAAAGATGAATATGGTGGTTAGAAACTCTTTAACTCGAGTTAAACCTAAGTGTTCATAGAGTAGTTGTACCAAGTAAGGCTAAAGAGGTGTATGGCGGTTATAAATTCTGTAACCAGAGTTACACCTAAATG
>NW_013764582.1:0-858 GCF_000517525.1 Limulus polyphemus
ATTTAAGTGTTCTCATTCTATCAAAACCTTTAATATTAAATACAGCCTTTGAGCCTCTAGGGTTATATTATGTTATGATTACACCCTTCTCCAGAGAGTGTGTAATTTTCATTCGAGCAATTTCAGACTTGTCTCCTGTAATGTTCGTGTAGTTAAACCTATCGAGTTTTTATATGTGATTTAGCAACTGCTAGTAATTTATATGGTGCTCATAAGCATGATTTACCAGCATATACACTCATTTGCAGTGATTTTCTTACTGTTGTGTCACATTAATTAACATCAGTATGGGTGGTCTAAATAATGGCAGTTAAAGTGAAACCAGGTCCAGATGTGTCAAACTAGTCCCGAGTTGCAACTATAATTGTATAATTTAAATATAATTTGTGGTTAGGAATTTAGAAAAGTAGAATGCTTCCTTTCATCTGACAATTTACATGTTGCAACTAAATAGTGTAGTCAGTATTTATTAATTTATTCTTTTAGCCAATTATGTCGAAAAAAGAAAGTGTGGCACAGGGACACAAAAGACGTGCACAATTTGCAGCTTCGATGGTGGAGTCAAGCAAATTGATGAGAGCTTTTCTTGTTGGAAGTGATGACACCAGGAAGCCAGCATCTGTTCCTTTTGATGGCAGCAAAGAGGTCAAAGTGTAAGATTGTGACCATGCTAGTTCATTTGAAAAAGAAAACAATGAAGAAACTGTTCTCTGTCCTGTTGAAAGCTACAATAATAATAAACAAGAGGATTTCATTTTGTCAGAAACAAATCCACAGAATAATGTTGCTAAGCTAAAAGAGGATGACCTAATAAATGTTTTAACACACAGGGATATTGGATTTATGAAGTTTGATACA
>NW_013764583.1:0-1451 GCF_000517525.1 Limulus polyphemus
TAAAGTTTCGTCGGAACGAAGTTACGGAAAATCAATTAACAAAGGGAGACGTAACAGTATGTTAAAGATAAACAAAACGTTAAGATACGGATAGGAATCAGAAGCTTAAGACGTGGCTTTTGCTGAATCCTACGAGTTGGCTGAACTTTTAAATGTTCTGTTACGACAGCGGAGGTCACGTGACTCTAGTAACACGTCATATTCTCGAAGGTTCATGAAGCCTCGAGCGTATACTAGATTTTCGGTATTCAAGAAGTGACGGCAACAATGTGTAACTGAACTGTAGACAGAGATAGAGATTGACGATTGAGTCGAGCACGTGAGTCGTTCGTTGTGAATTATAGTGTTAGTTAAGTTATAGCGTGACCGTGGAAATTAAGTGAATTTCGAAGTTGTATTGAGGAAGAATAAACTAGTTTTATTTAAGAAAGGACTTGTATCTCTAAAGTTTCTTCGGAAAGAATTTTTACGGAAAATTAACTAACGACTAGAGATGTAACAAATTGGTGTCAGAGAGTGGGACGGAAAAAAAATGGAAACGAGAAGTGGCAAATCAAACTACAGCTTAGCAGATTTGATGGCAGCAATACAAGAACAAGAAAAGAAACAAGAAGAACGAGAAAATAAACAAGAAGAGAGACAACAGCAGTTGCAAGAAAACCTGCAACAATGGCAGCTCGAACAGCAAAATAAACAAGAGAGACTACAACAGTTGTTGGAGGAAAAAGAAAAGAAACAAGAAGAGAGACAACAGCAGTTGCAAGAAAACCGGCAACAATGGCAGCTCGAACAGCAAAATAAACAAGAGAGACTACAGCAGTTGTTGGAGGAAAAAGAAAAGAAACAAGAAGAGAGACTACAGCAGTGGTTGGAGGAGAAAGAAAAGAAATAAGAAGAGAAATTACAGCAGTTCTTGGAGGAAAAAAAAAAGAAACAAGAAGTACGAGAAAACAAACAAGAGAGATTACAGCAGTGGCAACTGGAACAAGAAAGGAAACAGGAAAAAAGTTTCCAAAAGTTGCAGGAAAGTCAGCAGCAACTACAGGAAAGTCAATAATAGTGGCAAGAAGTACAAATGGAAAACATTAGTAAATTTCAAAGCGACATAAATATATTAAAGGATGATTTATTGTTTTTTACACAAGGAGGATACATTGACCATCGACTTAATCAGCCCCAGACAATGGCAAGCCCCTTCCAGACCCTGCAGCTAAACCCTAATGCAGACATATTCAGTCCTGTCACATCCCAGATATGAATGTCAGCAATAGGGGTGATCCAGTTACAAAGGAAGCCACAGGAATTCGATGGGAAGGCCCCGTGGGAAGCATATAGAGCACAATTTGAGCTACTGGCAGAGATGAACGGGTGGACAGAGGAGCAGAAAGCAGTATATCTGGCAACGAGCTTGAAGGGACAACCACTGGAAACACTTGGACAGTTGTCAGCAG
>NW_013764584.1:0-1675 GCF_000517525.1 Limulus polyphemus
ATTGCTCACATAATAAATCAAACATAGTGGCATCCCACCCACCTCTTTCCATTTTTGGAAATGCTCCTTTATATAAACTTACTTCTATATATGACATGTCCCCCTAGTGGTTTTCTCAGCTTTTCTAACATTACTTCTGCCACTTCTTTCTTTTGAACCAAGATTTCAATGAGGTAGGTTGTTTTTTTAGTCTGCTCGAAATTTCAAATATTTTCTATACCCAAATAAAGCTTGGTTAATAAGCTTGATAAATTATAGTATAATTCTATGGTATTGATGTAGTAATTTATGATTTTGTTAGTTATTCAAATGTATATATAAAACCTAAAAAAAATATTTTGTTTCATATCCTCCACATGCAAAATTTTTAAAGGCTTAGCAACCTACGTCAAGCAGCAACCGAGTACAAAGGTTGTAACTAGAAGAGATAATTGTTTGCTTAACTTCTTCATTTTCTGTTCTGTATTTTAGGAGAAATAACTTTAAGAACTTATTTCAAAATAGTAAAAATCTATATACATATATAATATGTATAATGATTGAAATGTGACTGTATTGTACAAAATACTAGTCGACTAAAACACAACCAAGACAAGTTATTTTGTACAGACCAAAGGTCACCTTTATGTTATTTGATACAGTAACATATAACATGAGTGCACGTGAGCCTCATCATTGTAACTTCTATATAGTTAGCCAGGCATGGGTGAAAGGTCAATATAATAAAAATATGCAAATGTATAATGTTATGAGATTTAAGCTGTTTATTCTAAACATTTATGTTTTCGTGTTATAATTTGTGTTCATTCTAGAATGAAAGAAACATTATTTAAGTTTATCTCCTAATTTTTTATGGTGGTTGTGAGATCGGTCAAATCTACCGAACCCATACAGAGATTAATTACTGAAAATAACAGATAAAATATAAAGTTTTTTCTTAAGAAATATTTGATAACTATCTGGACATTATAAAGATTTTGTATGTGAAATTTCCAAAGTTTTTGATGCATTAAAAGTACTTTTAATCTTAAAATTAAAATTACTTTGCATGATAGATAGGCAAGATGTGAAAAAAAAAAAGGCATGAGAAAAACATTGCTTTACAAACCTTAAGACTTAATTTAAAAAAATCAGATATTTTGTGTATGAAAGCATTGTAATCTGACAAATTTTGTCAACATTCGCTTACTAATTTAAAAGTTATAGCATGAAATCTATAATAAGTACAAAATGGTTATGAGGTTGGTCTCAGGGACAGAGCCCGTGCTGAAAGAGTTAATAGATAACATGAACGAACATGTATAAAACCTCCACTTCAAGAGAGCAGTATCTAATGTATTTTTTACAACCGTAGACAGCATGTTTAATATTCAACATTAAGAACAAAAACTTTTTTTTTAAAAACCCCACCTGCAACAATTTCCACACATAGTTTTAATTTCTGGTATGCAAACCCTAGTCCTTATGAATATTTTTAGAAAAATAGATTTGTACACAACTGTCATGAAAAACTGAAATCTGGAGTGAAAAGTAATATTGTAGTCTGAATATAAGATTAAACAGTCAAATCTCAATTTGAAAATGGTTCTGATATTGCTATACAACATGTCTGAAAATTATGTTAACATGTTTATGCACAAAAGCAAGTGATTTTGCTTACAATTTCTTGATAATC
>NW_013764585.1:0-858 GCF_000517525.1 Limulus polyphemus
TGTTCATTAATTCTAGCAAAGCTACCCATAGCAAGCACGCTACTTGTTTAGTTTTCTTCTCGGGGATGGCGAGACGGCATGCGTGTGCACCATTCGCTGGTAGTAACAAAATGGAAAACCGAAATGATTGTTAAACTCCGCAAAGTCATGATAGTAATTTGATTTAAAACATTTGATCCGAAACTCGAAGTTTAGAACTTTGTGAAAATGAGAAATGTAATAAAGTAAGGAGTTTTAGAATCCCTCTGGGGCGTACCCAAGAACCCCTGAAAGTTTCATAGTGATCAAAATTCGGAAGGTAGAAAAAATTTCTTATAGTCAGATAAACTGCTGTAGAAGTAAGCTTACTACCTCTGCATAAAAGTCTTTCTGCTAGTTTAATTTTGATATAAGTATTTTGAACCTGGCTAAACGGTCAGGTCAGAAACTCCTAAGGTTTAGCTATAACTGATCCTAATTTAGGACTACTGACACGGGGGAATTGCCGTTGGAAACGACGTCGGCAAGATGACTTTGTCCGTCGATTATTCTTCTTCTTTCCTTTTTTAATGTTGTGACATAATTAATTATATTTCACTGCAAAGGTTCGCTCTATCGATTTTATTGTTTTAAATATAACATTATTATTCTTTGCTGTTTAGGCCTAATATGACCAATCATTGACTTTATTATTGTGCACGATTTATTAAATATAAGAGTTATTTATTTCGGCCAGGCTATCTTGATTATCTGCCTAACAAAAATTCAATAATAACTATGTCACTCGGTCAGTAATTTATATATCCTTGGTCTGGGTAAATATAGGACTATTATTAAGTGTGTAAACTAATTAATACTGCATATATTCAGTTAAGCATT
>NW_013764586.1:0-1094 GCF_000517525.1 Limulus polyphemus
AGCCCTTTTTCCAATTGATTTTCTTGACTTTGATAACAGGTTTTTAGTTTTTCTTCCACTAGATTTTGTCGACTTTGATAACTTTTTTTAAAGCATTCTTAGAGTAGATTGTTTTCAATTTGATAACGGTCTTTTTAGTCTTTCTTGCACTAGATTTTAATGACTTTCCTAATTGTCTTTATATTCCATCTTGTACTAGATTTTGTTGTCATTGATTACTGAATTGTTAGTCCTTCCTCCGCAAGATTTTGTTAACTTTAATGACGATTATTTTAGTCTTTCTTCCACTATATTTTGTCGACTGTTATAATAGTCTTTTAGTGCTTCTTCCACTATATTTTGTTAACTTTGATAATGGGTTTTTAGTTTTCTTTTAGTAGGTTTTGTCGACTTTCATAACGGTCTTTTAGGCCTTCATAGACTAGATTTTTTCGACTTTGATAACGGTCTTTTAAGCCTTTCTTACACTAGATTTTAATGACATTCATAATTGTATTTTTAGTCCTTCTTGTACTAGATTTTGTTGTCATTGAGAACGTAATATTTAGTCCTTCGCCTAAAGGATTTTGTTAACTTTAATGACGATCATTTTAGTGCTTCTTTCACTATATTTTTTCAACTGTTATAATAGTCTTTTAGTGCTTCTTCCTCTATATTTTGTTAACTTTGATAACGGTCGTTTTAGTCCGTTTTCTACTAGATTTTGTTTACTTTGAAAACGGGTTTTTAGTTTTTTTATATTAGATTTTGTCGACTTTCATAACGGTCTTTTTAGTCCTTCATAGACTAGATTTATTCTACTTTGATAACGATTTTTTTTATCTTTCTTAAACTAGATTTTTTCGACTTTGATAACGGTATTTTTACCCCTTTTTCCACTTGATTTTCTTGAGTTTGATAACGGGTTTTTAGTTTTTCTTCTACTAGATTTTGTCGACTTTCATAACTGTATTTTTAAGCCTTCATAGACTAGATTTTATCGACTTTGATAATGGCCTGTTAATCCTTTCTTACACTATATTTTAATAACTTTTATAATGGTGCTTTTTATCCTTCATAAACTATATTTTGTCGATATTGATAACGGTATTTTT
>NW_013764587.1:0-4280 GCF_000517525.1 Limulus polyphemus
GTAAGTTTTTAATCTCTTGTTATTATTAACATGGAACTGGCAGGGGTTGTAGTAAATCTTTAATATGTTGTTGTATCTAACCTGGAAATTGGAAGGGTTTTTCTAAGTTTTTAATCTCATGTTGTATTTAACATGGAATTGGCAAGAATTGTTTTAAGCCCTTAATCTCTTGTTGTATTTGACATGGAACTGGCAATGATTGTTGTAATTCTTTAATATGTTGTTGTATCTAAAATGGAACTGACAGGGGTTGTAGTAAGTCTTTAATCTCTTGTTGTATTTAACCTAGTATTTGCAGGGGTTGTTGAGAGTCTTTAATGCGTTGTTGTAACTAACCTGTTACTGTCAGGCGTAGTTCGTAAGTCTTTAATCTCTTGTTGTATATAACATGGAATTGACAAGGATTGTTGTAAGTGTTTAATCTGTAGTCGTATCTAATCTGGTAATGGCAGGAGTTGTTGTAAGTTTTTAATATGATGTTGTATCTAACATGGAACTGACAAGGGTTGTAGTAGGTTTTTAATGTGTTGTTGTATCTAATCGGGTAGTATCAGAGGTTATTGAAAATTATTTTATTTTTGTTGTATATAACCTTGTACTGGCAAGGGTTGTTGTAAGTCTTTAATCTCTTGCTTTATTTAACATGAAATTGGCAGGGGTTGTATCTAACCTGATACTTGCAAGGGTTGTTCCTAAGTTTTTAATCTTTTGTTAGATTTAACATGGAATTGGCAAGGTTTTTGTAAGTCTTTAATGTTTTGTTGTATCTAACCTAATAAAAAACATGGGTTTTGTAAGTCTTTAATATCTTATTAAATTCGCTGGGGTTGTCCTAATTCTTTAATGTGTTGTTGTATTTAAAATGGATTTGGCAAGGATTGTTGTATGTCTTTATTCTCTTTTTGTATTTAACATAGATTTGGCAGGGGTTGTTGTAAGTATTTAATGTGTTGTTGTATCTAACCTAGTATTTGCCGGGGTTGTCGAGAGTCTTTAATGTGTTGTTATAACTAACCTGATACTTGCAAGGATTGTTCGCAAGTTTTTAATCTATTGTTGTACTTAACATGGAATTGGCAAGGATTGTTGTAAATCTTTAATGTGTTGTTGTATCTAACCAGTTAATGCATGGATTGTTCTTTAATCTCTTTTTGTATTTAACATAGAGTTGGCAGGGGTTGTTGTAAGTCTCTAATGTGTTGTGGAATTAGCAAGGATTGTTGTAAGTTTTTAATGTGTTGTTTTATCTAACCTGGAAATTGTCAGGGGTTGTTTTAAGTCTTTAATCTCTTGTTGTACTTATCATGAAATTGGCATTGGTTGTTGTAAGTCTTTAATAAGTTGTTGTATCTAACCGGGTAGTGGCAGGGGTTGTTGTAAGTTTTTAATTTTTTGTTGTATTTAACATGGAATTGGCAAGGATTGTCGTAAGTCTTTAATGTGTTGTTATACCAAATAATTTAAAGACTTACAACAACCCTTTCATTACCAGGATAGATAAAACAACATATTGAATACTTAAAACAACCCTTACAAGTACCAGATGAAGATACAAGAACACATTAAAGACTTACAATAAACCTTGACAAATCTATGTTAAATACAGCAAGTACTAGGTTAGATACAACAATACGTTAAAGACCTAGAACAACCCCTGACAGTTCCATGTTATATACAACAAGAGATTAAAAACTTATGAAGAACGCCTGCCAGTAACAAGTTAGTTACAACAACACATCAAAAACTCCCAACAACCCTTGCTAGTACTAGGTTATATAAAACAAGGTATTAAAATCTTACGAACAAACCCTGCCAGTACGAGGTTACCTGGTAAAATCAGGTCTATTTACAAGTCTTTAATGTGGTGTTGTATCTAATCGGGTACTAGCAGGGGTTGTTGTAAGTCTCTAATGTTTATTCTATCTAACATGGTACTTTCAGGGGTGGCTCGGCATGGCCAGGTGGTTAGGACGCACAACTCTGCGGGGACGTTATAATGTGACGGTCAATCCCACTATTCGTTTGTTAAAAAGTAGCCCAAGAGTTGACGGTGGGGGGTGATGACTAGTTGCCTTCTCTCTAGCCTTACACTTCTAAATAAGGGACGGGTAGAGCAGATAGCCCTCGTGTAGCTTTGCGCGAAATTCGAAACAAAACAAATAAAGCAAAACAAAACAGTTACAACAACACACCAAAGACTCTCAACAACCCTTGCTAGTACTAGGTTATATAAAACAAGATATTAAAATCTTACGAACAACCCCTGCCAGTACCAGGTTAGATACAACAACTCATTAAAGACTTACAACAACCCTTACAAGTACAAGGTTATATAAACAAAAAATTTAAAACTTACAACAACCCCTGCCACTACCCGGTTAGATACAACAACGTATTAAAGACTTAAAACAACCCTAAGGAACTGGCAGGGGTTGTTGTAAGTTTCTGAACTGGCAGTGGTTGCTCGTAAGTTTTTATATTATTGTTGTATTTAAAATGGATTTGGCAGGGGTTGTTAGAAAACTTTAATGCGTTGTTGTATCTAATTTTTAGATACAAAGACACATTAAACACTAGCAGGGTAGATACAACAACGAATTAAAGATTTACAACAACCCCTGCCAGAACCCGGTTGAATACAACAAACACATTACAAACTTACAACAATCCCTGTAAGTACAAGGTTAGATACAAAATCACAGTAAACACTTACAAAATACACTAAAGACTTACAACAACCCTGCTAAGTTTTTAATATGTTTGTTGCATTTAACCTGGTAGTGTCTGAGGTTTTGGTAAGTCTTTAATGTGTTGTTGTATCTATCCGGGTACTAGCGTGGGTTGTTGTAAGTCTTTACTGTGTTGTTGTAATTAACCTGGTACTGACAGGGGAAGTTGTAAGTCTTTAATTTGTTGTTGTATCTAACCTTGTACTGGCAGGGGTTGTTTTAAATCTTCAGTATGTTGTTGTATCTAACCGGGTACTGACAGAGGTTGTTGTAAGTCTTTAATTTGTTGTTGTATCAAACCTAGTACTTGCAGGGGTTGTTCTAAGACTTTACAGTGTTGTTCTACCTAGCCTGGTTCTGGCAGAGGTTGTTGTAAGTCTTGAATGTGTTGTTGTATCTAACCTACTACTGGCAGGGGTTGTCGTAAGTCTTTAGTGTATTTTGTATCTAACCTGGCAGTGGAAGGGGTTGTTCGTAAGTCTTTAATGAGTTTTGTATCTACCCTAGTAGTGGCAGAGGTTATTTTAAGTCATTATATGTTTTGTTTTATCTAGCTGGGAACTGCAAGGTGTTGTTAAAAGTCTTTAATGTGTTGTTGTGTTTAACCTGGTACATGCAGGGGTTGTTGTCAGTCTTTAACGGGTTGTTCTACCTAACTTGGTACCTGATGATGACAAAACCTTGTCGAAACGTTGTACATTTGCTGTTATGTTAAACTTATATTAAAGTTTTTCTTCATTACCCATTTAAGCCGTCTCCAGCCATTATTAATCTCAAAGTGGGTTCCTCGTCATCGAATCTTTAATGTGTTGTTCTACCTATCTTGGAATTAGCAGGGGTTGTTGTATCTACCATGGTAGTGGCAGGGTTTGTTGTAAGTTTCATTGTGTTTTTGTATCTAACCTGGTACTGGCACGAGTTGTTCGTAAATTTTTAATCTCTTGTTGTGTTTAACATGGAATTGGCAGGGATTGTTGAAAATCTTTAATGTGTTGTTTATCGTACCTGTTATTTGCAGGAGTTGTTGCCTGGTACTGGCAGGGGTTATTTTAAGTCTTTAATGTGTTGTTTTATCTAGCTGGGAACTGGCGGGGGTTGTTGTAAGTCTTCAGTATGTTGTTGTACCAAACTGGGTATCGCATGGACAATGTTTACACTACCCTGCTAGTTTCAAGGGTTGTTGTAAGTCTTTAATTTGTCTTTGTATTTAAACTGGAACTGGAAAGGATTGCTCGAAATTTTTTAACCTCTTGTTGTATTTAACATGGAATTCGCAAGGGTTGTTGTAAATTTTTAATGGGTTGTTGTATCGTACCTGGTACTGGCAGGGGATTTTCGTAAGTCTTTAATGTGTTTTTGTATCTAACCGGGAATTGGCAGGGGTTGTTGTAAGTGTTTAGTGTGTTTGTTGTATTTATTACACAAAGCGGACCAATTTCTTCCGTAAAAAAACAGTGAAATATGGTTATTGAATAGGGACCATATTACACCTAGCAACTAAAATATGTACTGTACACGTACAGTACCTGTACTATACTATACTACACAACA
>NW_013764588.1:0-858 GCF_000517525.1 Limulus polyphemus
TGAAGTGTGGTATAATCATCGAGTTCATGTATTTTACCCATGTCTTAATAAAATATGGTACAATCATCGTGTTCATGTATTTTATCTTTGTTTTAATAAGGTATAGTATAATCATCGTGTTCATGTATTTTATCCATGCCTTAAAAAAAGTATGGTATAATCATCGTGTTTATGTTTTTTCCCATATCTTAGTAAAGTGTGGTATAATCATCGATTACATTTATTTTAGCTATGTCTTAATAAGGTATGGTATAATCATCGTGTTATTGTATTTTACTCATGTTTTAACAAAGTATTGTATAATCATCGTGTTCATGTATTTCACCCATGTCTTAATAAAATATGGTATGATCATCGTGTTCATGTATTTTACCCATGTCTTAATAAAATATGGTATAATCATCATGTTCATGTATTTTACCAATGTCTAATAAAGTATGGTATAATCATCATGTAAATATATTTTACCCATGTCTTAATAAAGTATGTCTATGCATTTTATCCATGTCTTAATAAAGTATGGTATAATCATCGTGTTATTGTATTTTACTCATGTTTTAACAAAGTATTGTATAATCATCGTGTTCATGTATTTTACCCAAGTTTTAATAAATTATGGTATAATCATTGTGTTCATGTATTTTACTCATGTCTTAATAAAATATGGTATAATCATCATGTTCATGTATTTTACCCATGTCTTAACAAAGTTATGTATAATCATCGTGTTTAATTATTTTACCCATGTCTTAATAAAGTATGGTATAATCATCGTGTTAATGTATTTTAGCCATGTCTTAATAAAGTATGTCTATGCATTTTACCCATGTCTTAACAAAATACGGTATAATCATCGTG
>NW_013764589.1:0-1362 GCF_000517525.1 Limulus polyphemus
CACTGATTGTCCCAAATAAGATCTTTTGGTTTTAATGTAACATTATTATTTTACATTATATTGTGTTAGTCTAACTTGATATGTAGTTTCAGTTTTATTGCATTTTACAGAGTACTCTAGATACTTCTAATTTTCATAAATAAACATATCTTTTAAAAATTTAGTTGGCCATATTATTAGTCCTTTCAAAGTTTTCAGTATTCTGCCTAGTTATCCTAGACTATAGCATTTAATTTGTAGAAATAACTTTTGAAATTTTGATGTTGAATTGATACACAGACTCTTCCATTTTGTTATCACATGGGATTTATTTTGCAGTATGAGAAGATATATTGTTTTGTAGAATTTATAGTACTGCAGGGTGAAGAAAATCTCAATGATAAGTCACGATAAAAAGCTATGTTGCCTCAAACACCCATTTAATATGCAAGAACAAAAGGGTTTGCTTATAAACAGATCCTATACCAAGACCTTCAGAAACATATACTAACCTCTTTGGATAACGAAGGATTTACCTTGCACCACCGACATGAAGATTTTAGGAGGGTGACACATTTTCCATTCACATTAAGCCCCCATGAGGCATTGGAACAAAGGCTTATTCTTTCCTTAGCCATGCTTTGTTCAGACATATTTTTTTCGCAGGAATATAATGGCCTTTTTACACTTGTTATTTTGAACTTTCATCAGCATTTTTAGTGGTCTTTCTTTCCTTAATTTCATGATTATGAGAAAGAAAGATACTAAATTTTAAATATTTCAATAAGAACTTTGATTCATATTATCTATAGATTGACTTCATATTCTTATAAAATTAGTAATTTCGGTATACGTGCCCCATTGTCTGTGATGAAGTTTCTTTGACAGTATTACTTGCTGTTGTTTAAATCCAGCTTATGGGCATAATACTATTCAGTGTCATTATTAGGCAAATGATCTAGGGCTATGTACCATTGATGTACTAGGCCAATTTTTGTTTCTGTGCCCACTTTTGCATGGTAGTCCCACCTTTATCCTTCAGAGCTTGGATTACATGGGCATATGCCTTTTGTTTTTTTTCTTTCTCCAGTTGTCTTTTACTGAATCTTGGGCTTTCATTGTGTCCCACTTTGTTTTGTTGTTTGTGAGATGTACTTCATCAAGATGCTTTACTTTCTCATATTTGCTTCCCTTAAAACCCTGTGCGTGACACAAGGTTTTAGTGTCTTACATTCACAATTTTATTAAGCTATTTTTTGTTTATGTTATACCAATTAGAATAGCATAAAATATTAGCTAATAATCCACATTTTAATAGTATACAAGTTTTAAATTCTTAAATCGGCAAGGAAATATTTTAAAAATCCTGAATTTTTGCTAGTG
>NW_013764590.1:0-854 GCF_000517525.1 Limulus polyphemus
CTACAGTGTGTAAAAAACTTGTGTTGATTAAATAGAAGTGCATTGGGTAAAGAATTTGTGTTGGTTAACTAAAACTAGAGCGTTTTAATTAGTACAGTGGGAAAGGAACTTGATTGATTAAGTAGAACTACAGTGTGTAAAAACTTGTGTTGATTAAGTAGAACTACAGTGTGTAAAAAACTTGTGTTGATTAAATAGAAGTGCATTGGGTAAAGAATTTGTGTTGATTAACTAAAACTAGAGTGTGTAAAGAACTTGTTTAATTAAGTAGAACTAGGGTGTGTAAAGAACTTGTGTTGATTAAATAAAACTAGGGTGTGTGAAGAACTTGCGTTGATTAGGTAAACTAGGGTATGTAAGGAACTTTCGTTGATTTGTAGAACAACAGTGTATAAATAAATTATGTAAAGAACATCTGTTAATTAAGTACTCCTACACGGTGTAAAAACAACCTCAATATTTATAAAAAAATTTTGTAAGGAACATCTGCTAATTAAGTACTCCTACACGGTGTAAAAACAACCTCAATATTTATAAAAAATTTGTAAGGAACATCTGCTAATTAAGTACTCCTACACGGTGTAAAAACAACCTCAATATTTATAAAGAAATTTTGTAAAGAACATCTGCTAATTAAGTACTCCTACACGGTGTAAAAACAACCTCAATATTTATATAGAAATTGTGCATTAAATGTACGCTGACTTGTCCATGATTATTTTTGAAATATCATCCATTTAGGTGTGGCGTGTTTACAAAACTTTAATTGTTTTTGTTGTAAGTTAAAAATGTAAAGGTGTCCGTCCCTAGTGGGATCCAGCATGATAAAAATCTTACAGTAAGATTGTTCTTTT
>NW_013764591.1:0-1042 GCF_000517525.1 Limulus polyphemus
TCTTCAGGATTAGTGTGTTTAATTAATCCTCTTCAGGAGTAGTGTGTTTAATTTATCCTCTTCAGGATTAGTGTGTTTAATTAATCCTCTTCAGGATTAGTGTGTTTAATTAATCCTCTTCGGGATTAGTTTGTTTAATTAATCCTCTTCAGGATTAGTGTGTTTAATTAATCCTCTTCAGGATTAGTGTGTTTAATTAATCCTCTTCGGGATAAGTGTGTTTAATTAATCCTCTTCAGGATTAGTTGTTTAATTAATCCTCTTCAGGATTAGTGTGTTTAATTAATCCTCTTCAGGATAAGTGTGTTTAATTTCTTGAAAGAGTACGATGTCATAAAATTCTGAGAGTATTTCAAGACAGTATTTGCTTTCACTGATCCCTTGACATTACAGTATCCTATCATAATGTGAGACTGGTTCACTTATTACGTAGACATCGTTTACAGCTCAGTGTTTAGGCCTCGATTTTTTCGTTCTCTTTTTCCTGATAGTCAGCCAATTACCTACCGTTACTCCCACTGCCATCTGCCTAGGTGTGATTTTCTTGAATGCATCCTTTATTGCAAATGTAATCTTCTTTTATTGTTATTCTTTGCATTCGTATTTAAAAAAAGGGTAGGAAGGGGAAAAATGACTGGCATTTCTTTATAGTAGTCTACAAGCCCTTATGAACAATAACCAACAAGGCTTAATGTTCGTTAGGTCTACTTTAAATCCAAACTAGGCCTACGCCTGCTCTGGAATTATTTGTTTGTTTTTAATTATGCACAAAGCTACACAAGGGCTATCTGTGCTCTGCCCACCACGGGTATCGAAACCCGGTCTCTAGCATTGAAAGTCCGCAGACATACCGCTGTGCCACTGGGGGGGCTGCTCCGGAATAAAAGCTGAAAAGGGATAGTGAATCATAGTGGAAATTTAATTGGGATAGTTTATGATACTGTTACGTATCTGCTTGTTTGATAATTTCCGGTATAAATTCTTTCCGTGGAACTTCAGCGATACAAGTCCTTTCTTAATTAAAACCAGTTTATTCTTTCTC
>NW_013764592.1:0-1016 GCF_000517525.1 Limulus polyphemus
CGTGACACTAGTGACGTGACCTCGCGGACGCAACAATATTGTAATACACTTATTAGATAAATCAGTAATTTTTTTAAAGATATATAATATTTCTAACAAATGTAATTACTATAAGCAAACATTTGTGGACGAAACTCTCGGGTATCTCAGGACTTTAGTCTGTGTTATACTAACAGTGGTATAAATTATTCTCTCTGTCAGGTATCTCAGGACTTTAGTCTGTGTTATACTAACAGTGGTATAAATTATTCTCTCTGTCAGGTATCTCAGGAATTTAGTCTGTGTTATACTAACAGTGGTATAAATTCTTCTCTCTGTCAGGTATCTCAGGAATTTAGTCTGTGTTATACTAACAGTGATATAAATTCTTCTCTCTATCAGGTATCTCAGGACTTTAGTCTGTGTTATACTAACAGTGGTTTAAATTCTTCTCTCTGTCAGGTATCTCAGGACTTTAGTCTGTGTTATACTAACAGTGGTATAAATTCTTCTCTCTGTCAGGTATCTCAGGACTTTAGTCTGCGTTATACTAACAGTGGTATAAATTCTTCTCTCTGTCAGGTATCTCAGGACTTTAGTCTGCATTATACTAACAGTGGTATAAATTCTTCTCTCTGTCAGGTATCTCAGGACTTTAGTCTGCGTTATACTAACAGTGGTATAAATTCTTCTCTCTGTCAGGTATCTCAGGACTTTAATCTGTGTTATACTAACAGTGGTATAAATTCTTCTCTCCGTCAGGTATAAATTTTTTTCTCTCTTTACAGTAAGTGTGCAATGGATGCCCTTGAGGACATGTGCCAGTGGTTGGAGGAAGAAGGAGAAGTGGCTGTAAGTTTTTACTAATAAATAGGAGATAGGTTGTTAGTTTGTAGTGAATAAATAGGAGATAGGTTGTTACTCTGTAGTGAATAAATAGGAGAGTGGCTATTGGTGTGTAGTGAATAAATAGGAGATAGGTTGTTACTCTGTAGTGAATAAATAGGAGATAGGTTGTTAGTTTGTAGTGAATAAAT
>NW_013764593.1:0-1540 GCF_000517525.1 Limulus polyphemus
TCTACTTTACGATTTATTTGTTTTATAGCCACATTGAGATAACTACTGTGTCTGCTTTACGATCTATATGTTTTTGAGCTACAATTAGATATCTACCAAGTCTACCTCACGATCTCTTTTTTTAGAGCCACATTAAGATATCTAGTGTGTCTACTTTACGAACTATTTGTTTTAGAGCCACATTGAGATATCTACTGTGTCTACTTTGTGAATTATTTGTTTTAGAGCCACATTGAGATATTTACTGTATCTACTTTACGATCTATTTGTTTTAGAGCGACATTGAGATGTCTACTTTAAAATATATTTTTAAAGCCACAGTGAGATATTTATTATGTCTACTTTATGATATATTTCTTTTAGCCCCATATTGAGATATCTACTGTGTATACTTTACGATATATTTGTTTCAGGGCCTTATTGAGTTATCTACTGGTTCTACTTTACGATCCATTTTTTAGAACCACATTGAGATATCTTTTATGTCTACTTTACGATCTGTTTGTTTTACAGCCAGATTGAAATATCTACTGTGTCTACTTTAAGATCTATTTGTTTTACATCCACATTCAGATATCTCCTGTGTGTACTTTACGATCTATTAGTTTTACAGCCACATTGAGATATTTGCTGTGTCTATTTTACGATCTATATGTTTACAGCCACATTGAGATATCAACTACATCTACTATACGATCTATTTGTTTTCACGCCACATTGAGATATTTGCTGTTTCTTATTTACGATCTATTTGTTTTAGAGCCACATGAGATATCTACCGTGTGTACTTTACGATATATTTGTTTCAGAGCCTTATTGAGATATCTACAGTGTCTACTTTACAATAAATTGTTAGAGGCAGCATATATATATCTACTTTAAGATCTATTTGTTTTAGAGCCACATTGAGATATCTACTGTGTCTACTTTACAATCTATTTGTTTTAGAGCACATTGAGATATCTACTGTGTCTACTTTACAATCTATTTCTTTTAGAGACACATTGATATATCTACTGTGTCTACTTTACAATATATTTGTTTTCAAGCCACATTGAGATATCTACTGTGTCTACTTTACGATCTATTTTTTAGCCATATTGAGATATCTACTGTGTCTACTTTAAAATCTATTTGTTTTACATCCACATTGAGGTATCTCCTGTGTGTACTTTACGATCTATTTGTTTTAGAGCCACATTAAAATATCTACTGTGTCTACTTTGTGAATTATTTGTTTTAGAGCTACATTGAGATCTCTACTGTGTCTACTTTACAATCTATTTGTTTTAGATGGACATTGAGATGTCTACAGTGCCTTCTTTACAATATATTTAGTTTAGAGCCACATTGAAATATCTACTGTGTATATTTTACGATATATTTGTTTTAGAGCCACTTTGTGATATCTACCAAGTCTACTTCACGATATATTTGTTTTAGAGCGAAATTGAGATATCCACTGTGTCTAGTTTTGATCTATTTGTTTTAGAGCCACATTGAGATATCTACTACGTCTACTTTACGATCTATTTGGTTT
>NW_013764594.1:0-1018 GCF_000517525.1 Limulus polyphemus
CAAACGCTAGAACGTCTCACGTGCTCGTGCTCGACAATAATCAATTACACACTCTCTGACTGTAGTTCAATTACTCATTACCTACACATTGTCCCGTCATGTTGTGACCATCTTATATATACCAGACTACCCCCAATCTAGTAATCTCCCGACAATTCACGAAGGTTCGAGAAAGAAGTGGCGTGAAACTAGTTACGTGACCTTGCTGACGCAACACTGCCCCTCCTTAGTATTGTTCGTCCAAAACAATAGCCACTTACATTAAACCAATAACAATTAACAATAACTTAATTAAAATGTACAGAATTACAAACAAAATTACAATTCAACAAAGTCCCTTAATTTTACGGGACGTATCTTCTTCCCTACTGGTCTCTGTCTCGTTGGCTTCTGCTTCATATGGGGTTCATCTGCTTCATCAGGAAATGTCCTATTGTCGATAACAGTCACATCAGTGGTAGTAACTTCATCAAGAGCTTCACCGTTTCCCTTCTCAAAACTGAGTAGAGTTGGCTTCTTCAGGTGGCACGTCATCAGAAGCGTCATTTGTTCTGTTGTCCACTTTGTCCCAACTGAAATGTCCTGGACCGTGATAACGCCAAAGCCTGTTGGCATGCACCACTTTTGGCTTACCTCGCCGACCACATTTTACCCTGAAAGTCACGTCTGAGAGACCATCCACTATGTCATATGGGCCTTCCCATGGAGAAGACAACTTAGGAGTCTTCCCTTTGGTCTTCCTGGGAGTATACAACCACACCTTGTCTCCTGATACAAAGCTGACTTCAGTAGATCTCTTATCATAACACAGTTTCATGGAATCAGCAGACGTTTTCAAGTTTGAATGCACTTGATGGTAAAATATCATCCATCCTTTCCGATAACACTTTCACAAACTCTGACACATTCTCAGGCAACTCTTCATAAGGTGGGTGTCCTGTTAACAGATCCACTGGCAACCAAAGTTCCCGGCCAAACACCAACTTTGCTGTAGTGTATCCAGTGGTTTCATGCTCTG
>NW_013764595.1:0-858 GCF_000517525.1 Limulus polyphemus
ACTAACTAATTTTCTGACTGAACTGCACTGGACTTGCGCTCGCTTGGTCGCCTTTATTTATATATTGTTCACTGAAGCCTCGAACTTTCTCTAAACTATGCGATGCAATGATTTAACAATACTCATTTAAGGTAACGAGAAAATTACCGAAGATTCGAGTAACGTGACGTCAACAATATTAGTAAAGCCTAGGCAACAATGTAATTCCAAACGCAATGTATGACTTGTACAGAGTTACGTAACGAAATTTGTCACAACTAACACTTTTAAAACAATCTATCTTCAACACTCCTGTCTTAAAAACTAAACAATCATTAAATATTATCTCACAAAATAAATTGAATAATAACAATTACACTAAACAGTCTTGTATGTTCAACAATAAAGTAACAACAAACATCTATTAAATGTATAAAGTAGCAAATATATATTAATTACTACTGAAATTACACAGACCTGCGATGGTTTTATTGTCTTGAAATTTTTACATGTTCTACAGTAATACCTGTATACTGAATCCAAAGATGATATTCATTTTTCTTCACCACATACAGATTTTTTTACAAAACGTCATATGTGCTTTTTCATAAGTGAATCATTTTCATTGAAATCGGCTCACAATTTGTTATGCTTAAAATGTTGACAAGCACTGGCTTTAGGTTTTTCTAGACCAATCGCGACATAAGAGACTTACCGATCATTCCAGAACCCATTTGAAACACTGCTAGTATATAAACGGTTAACAGGCCGCATGACGTGTCATTTCTGGATAGTATTTGTTTGTGCATGCACTTTGACATTATTTTTTCTTTTCAATATTATTTATTCGTCACTATGGCAACAAGAGGTTGTGTAAAT
>NW_013764596.1:0-1912 GCF_000517525.1 Limulus polyphemus
GTGCCAAGTAGGGCTAAAGATGAATATGGTGGTTATAAATTCGGTAACTATTGTTATACATAGGTGTTCATGGAGTAGTTTCACCAAGTAAGGCTAAACATGAGTATGGTAGTTATAAATTCGGTAACTATAGTTACACCTAATTGTTCATGGAGTAGTTTTACCAAGAAAGGCTAAAGATGAGTATGGTGGTTATAAATTCTTTAACTAGAGTTACACCTAGGTGTTCATGGAGTAGTTGCACCAAGTAAGGCTAAATATGAGTATGGTGGTTATAAATTCGGTAACTAGAGTTACACCTAAGTGTTCGTTGAGTAGTTGTGCCAAGTAAGGCTAAATATGAATATGGTGGTTATAAATTCGGTAACTAGAGTTACACCTAGTTGTCCATGGAGTACTTGTATCAAGTAAGGCTAAAGATGAATATAGTGGTTTAAAATTCGGTAACTAGAGTTACACCTAAATGTTCGTTGAGTAATTGTACAAGTAAGGCTAAAGATGAATATAGTGGTTAAAAATTCGGTAACTAGAGTTACACCTAAGTGTTCGTGGAGTAATTGTACCAAGTAAGGCTAAAACCTAGGTGTAAATCTAGTTACCGAATTTATAACTACCATACTCATCTTTATCGTTATTTGGTACAACAACTCCACGTCACCTAGGTGTAACTCTAGTTACCGAATCTGTAACCACCATATTCATCTTTAGCTTTACTTGGCACAACTATTCCATGAACACGTAGGTGTAACTATAGTTACCGAATTTATAACCACCATACTCGTCCCGAATTTTTAACCACTATATTCATCTTTAGCCTTACTTGGTACAACTACTCCACGAACACTTAGGTGTAACTCTAGTTACCAAATTTATAACCACTATATTCATCTTTAGCCTTACTTGGTACAACTACTCCATGAATACTTAGGTGTAACTCTTGTTACCGAATTTATAACCACCATATTTATCTTTATCTTTACTTGGTACAACAACTACATGAACACCTAGGTGTAACTCTAGTTACCGAATTTATAACCACCATACTCATCTTTAGCCTTACTTGGTACAACTACTCCATGAACACCTAGGTATAACTATAGTTACCGAATTTATAACCACCATATTTATCTTTAGCCTTACTTGGCACAACTACTCCACGAACACTAAGGTGTAACTCTAGTTACCGAATTTATAACCACTATATTCATCTTTAGCCTTACTTGGTACAACTACTCCATGAACACTTAGGTGTAACTCTTGTTACCGAATTTATAACCACCATATTCATCTTTAGCCTTACTTTGTACAACTATTCCATGAAAACCAAGTGTAACTATAGTTACCGAATTTATAACCCTCATATTCATCTTTATCCTTACGTGGTACAACAACTACATGAACACCTAGGTGTAACTCTAGTTATAGAATTTATAACCACAATACTCATGTTTAGCCTTACTTGGTACAACTACTCTATGAACACCTAGGTGTAACTCTAGTTAAAGAATTTATAAACACCATACTCATCTTTAGCCTTACTTGGTACAACTACTCCACGAACACTTAGGTGTAACTCTAGTTACCGAACTTATAACCACTAGACTAATCTTTAGACTTACTTGGTACAACTACTCCATAAATGGTACAACTACTCCATAAATACCTAGGTGTATCTCTAGTTAATACTCATCTTTAGCCTTACTTGGTACAACTACTCCACGAACACTTAGGTGTAACTCTAGTTACCGAACTTATAACCACTAGACTCATCTTTAGACTTACTTTGGTGTTTATAAATTCTTTAACTAGAGTTACACCTAGGTGTTCTTGGAGTAGTTGTACCAAGTAAGGCTAAAGATGAGTATGGTGGTTATAAATTCTATAACTAGAGTTACACCTAGGTGTTCATGTA
>NW_013764597.1:0-854 GCF_000517525.1 Limulus polyphemus
TGAAAACCCTGGAAATTGCCTGTAACTTTTGCAGTTATTAGCAAAGTATGATCCAGAAATGAGAGAGCATTTAGAATGTGTTAAAAACAAGCAAATGTCAACATCTCATCTTTCTCCTGAAATCCAAAATTAGTTTATAAATCTCATGGCTTCACATGTGCGAAATTATTGTTTGTCAGCAATTTGTAGAAACAAATACTATGGTATTCTGTTTGATTCCACACCTGATTTAGCCCGTCGTGAGCAATTGGCCCAAGTGATTCGGTTTGTTGACATTGACTTTAAGAAGTCAAAGAGTCATTTATTGACTTTATACAGATAAAGGAAAAAAGACGCTGCCAATATTGAGAAAACAATAAGCACAAAATTAGAAGCGGATGGAATTTTATTGAGTAATTGTTGTTCACAATGTTATGATAATGCTGCTGTCATGTCAGGCGTTCAAGAAAGAATTCTGAACAAAAATTCAAAAGCAGTGTTTATAAACTGTGACAACCATAGTTTGAACTTAGCATGTCAGGAAACAACAGTTATTACCTTTTTTGGTATAATTGAAGCCATTTATAATTTCTTTGCTCATTCAACATCTCGATGGGACGAACTGCAGCAGGAGCTTAAGATCTCTGTCACGCGTGAATAAAAAACATAGTGGAGTGCAAGAAAAAAGGCAGTAAAAGTTGTACGTGAAAAACTTGATGAATTGCTAGGACTGTTAGAGCAATTAAGTGAGAATGACAACACGGCTGAAACAAAATGTGGTGCACATAATATTCTGCAACGCATGCTTACATTTGATTTTCTTGTACTTTTGTCATTTTTGGAGAAATCTTTTATCATCTATCAATCAAGTGCAG
>NW_013764598.1:0-858 GCF_000517525.1 Limulus polyphemus
ATCCAGGTGATATTGATGGACCAGAATTGTACAGAGAAATTAAAGACTGTAGAATGTTAATAAGTAAAAGATCACAGATTGATTTTCCTGAACCAATTGTTGCAACTTATTTGCTAACATTTATAATTTCGTATGGTGAAGATGTTTTCCCAAATTTAAGAATTGCATTGAAGATTTTGTTAACAATTGGGGGTTTCTATTGCTAGTTGTGAAAGGTCCTTCAGCAAGCTGAAATTAATTCTTACATACTTGAGAACCTCAATGAGTCAAGAACGACTTAGTAACTTGGCAATATTAAGTATTGAAAAAGATATACTTAATACCTTAAATTTTGATCGTTTAATTGATGCATTTGTAGCAGCAAAAGCACGAAAGGTTCATATAATGTAACCATGAATACCAGAATGCTACCTGTACATGATCTAGTTAAGTATATGTGCAGTTTTGTAAACTAATAAAATTTGTTATTTGTAAACTTAAGTAGTATTTTATCAATCTGTTTTATAATCCATGTACACCACAAGTGACTGGCTTCTTATATAAACATAAGTTTCAAAACTTTATTCTGCATGCTTGAAAGATTACTCTAGCTATGTGACTTTGATCAGTACTGGATGACATAAATAGCAAAATGGTTTACAAATTATGTAAGTACACCTAATAGGCTATAGTTCATTAGTTCCAGGTTTACAGTTGTGATATCGTGAGATGTTATATTGTGATTTTATTTTAGGCCTGTGTAAAGCGGTAATTAATTCTTCATGTTATTGTTACGTCTCTGTATGTTTGTTTGTTAATTTTTCGAAGATACAAGTCCTTTCTTTATAAAACTTGTTTATTCCTCCTCAATACAACTTG
>NW_013764599.1:0-1455 GCF_000517525.1 Limulus polyphemus
CTCAAGTTATATTTTATCCAGGTTTATCGCGGTTTCTGAAAATCCACAAAAGTGGTACGTGCCTCTATTTTTCCAATTGTGGATAACAGAGGCTTATCGTTCCATCCTTTGGAAAAATGTATTTGTTAAAAATGTTCGTTTTTAACTATCTTTCATAAGTACACTGTAAAAAAGTCGTCTAATTTTGTTAACAAAATCACAGGGAAAAAATTGTGAGTCATAAACTAGCCTTCTTTTGGCATTGCTTTGCTATTCACGAATGCCCCAGTTAATAAGCTTTTGGTTGTCTTGAAAATATATTATTACAGAGAAAGAAATTTTCCCTGTTAGATTCGAGTGAAATCTTAATACTGACCCATGTGTGTGTCAAACGAATACTTTAAAGAGAATAACTTGTTTAAACAGATTAAAGGTTTAGCAGTGGAGTCTCATTATGTGTATACTTCTCAAATGTTAACTATTCTAACATGATAAAATAATAAAACTTGACTCTGGAAACCATTTCTTTGTTAGCTTGGTGACTATAAATAAAAGTTTCTTTGATGCTATAGTTGTGTACATAAGCTGACGTTTTACATGTATTTTCATTAATTATTCTTATAACGGTATCTTAGTTTTTGTGTGTTTGGTACCATAAATTGTACTTCAAAATATCTCTTGATAAATTAATTCTACGAATATATTCGGAGTTGCAATTAATGATTGTGTATAGAGTCAAAAATTACAATGACAATGTTAAAACTAGATTGTCAAAATTACAGGGGTAAATAAAGTGACAATGTTAAAACAAGATTGTTTGACAAATAATCTTTGTGTTCTCGCTCTCAACGAGAATACATCATGATTTTAATGAACATGTATTTAACTAACATATCGTAAAAATGTATTTATAAGATGTTTACTTGAAGACTTATGGTAAATTTGTAACAGCACGATATTTTATAATATAAGATATATTAACCTGCTCTTATTAACCTTGTTTACAATTTACATAATATTTACAATGAAAGAAATACTTTCTATATTGTATAAGATCTATATTTTATTGAAAACTTTAAATTTTAAAACGTTTCTACAAAGCAGAATGGAAATATCTTGTTTTAATGTCTATAATAACTGAAACATCAAGTTATAATTTATTGAAAACTTTAAATTTTAAAACGTTTCTACAAGGCAGAAATGGAATATCTTGTTTTAATGTCTATAATAACTGAAACATCAAGTTATTTAAAACATGTTTCTTAGAGATGCTTTAGCCAAAAGGAACAGATTTTTTACAGACATTTACATTATACAAACATATTACTTGAATTCCATTTCTTGCGCTGAGCCTTTTTTATGAACCATTCATACAGGTTATTTTTAACAGAAACGGAAGAGTCTGTATGTAGTTCCTCACACAGATCACACATCCAACGTTGGAGGTAGACTTTATAAATACAGGTTATTTTTAAC
>NW_013764600.1:0-1528 GCF_000517525.1 Limulus polyphemus
AATTGGATATGGCTAGAAGCTGTTAACTGGCTGCCTATTTATATGTATCTCTCCTGTTTGTTTATCAATTCATTTAGTTAGTGAATGTGACATAAACTTTCTGTGGAATTCCTCTTGCAATTATCACATCTGTTTATACAGACAAGACGAACCGCTGATATTTGCTTATGATGTTGCAATGATGTCACAATAAGTAATGCATCTCAGTCTACTTGTATATTATACTTGAACAAAACATTCTCTTATTTGAGTAATATTTTGTACCAAGCGTCTATTATGCGATTGTTAATGTGCAGATCCTTTCTCCAACCCTTATATGTATGGCATGAATAAAAAAGTAAATTGTTCCCTTATTAGAAGCATTTGCAGTTTCGATAAAATGCCTCAAATCTTTCATATATATATATATATATATTTATATCGTTATTTTTTTGTTTCTTTATTTCAGATTTTGTTAAAACTCTTAATGAATCTCGAGTAGAATTTTTATGTCTAACAGCAAATAATATTATATAGTTCTGGTGCAAGGTAGAAGACCCTGTTTAACTTGGAGGATCCAAAATACTTCGTATGGATTTTGTTGAAGGGTCATGTTGTAGAAAGAAAGTGAATTTTTCACATGATGTCAGGGTGGTCGTAACCTTTCTGCGACCACTTCCATTTTGTGGCCACGCTGACACATGTATGGAAAAAAGTAAACATTTGAGTGGTATGGTCAACATGCATATCGTATGAAAGCTGTCAGTATACATTACAGTGTAGATATTATAGACTACGGTGCAGGTATTATTTATTTGAAATGTTTACTCCAACCTTAAATAGTAGGTAACAAGTAGGAATAGTGAAAATCACATATTCACAAAGTAAAGTAAATGAAGTTCAGGTTACATTCAAAATATACTATAGCGATAAAGAAACATTTGTTTTTCATTTTTGTACTTTCTTGGGATTTATACAAAAAATATACTATAACGATAACGAAATATTTGTTTTTCATTTTTGTACTTTCTTGGGATTTATACAAACAACTAATTATGTACCCTTTGTGTGTTATTTGTTTTTAATTAAGCTACACGTTAAGAGTTTTCTTGTTAGTGGAAGTTCAAGGTTGGAATTTCCCCCAATAAGTTATTCTAATTAAAGCTCATATTAGATGCCTAACTGTTTTTAAATTTTTTCGATGACTATACATAATGTCTTTTAGAGTTAAATGTTTGATTCTTTAATGCGAAGTATTTTCAAATTTGGAGTCCTCCCCCTTCCAGTGGCATAACGATATATCTGCAGTACAGCATATACAGCTCATTGGACTATTTATCATATTAGTTTACAAACTACTTCAGACCCAGAACTTCCTATGGTCGAGAGTGTTTAGTTAGGCATCGAAGAATGCTTAACTATAAATAAATTATTTGTTTAAAATTATAACAAATAATACATTTTAGATTTACAGTTCTAAATATCCCTTTCTGTTGTTTTTCTGATTGATGATTGAATGTAACTTGAGCTTTAATTAGAACACGTTAAT
>NW_013764601.1:0-857 GCF_000517525.1 Limulus polyphemus
AATGCTCGATCGAAAAACATTCCCATCACTGGCAAATTAATCCAAGAAAAAGCAGTCATGCTCTCTGTCCAGAAACGGCACAACATATCCTGTTCTGTTCTGTCCTGTCTGGTGAGGGGGGGCGTCAGTCAACGAGGAGACAATCAACGACTGGTGCAGCCGTCTGGAGAACATGTGCGAGGGGTACAGTCTCAAAGATATTTTCAATGCCGATGAGACTGGCCTCTTCTATCGTGCTCTCCCAACCCACTCCCAAGTCATTTGGGGCGACAAGTGCCACGGGGGCAAGAATTCAAAGGAGATGATAACCGTGCTACTTGGCTGCAGTGCGACAGGCGAGAAGCTCAACCCCCTCGTCATCGGTCATGCTGTCAATCCACGATGTTTCCGTGGCTATTCGACGTCTTCGCTGTCTGTCACCTACCAAGCCAACAAACGTGCCTGGATGACGTCCACAATTTTCAAAGACTGGCTCCAAAAACTGAACAACAAAATGACTCTTGAAAAATGTAAAATCATAATGTTTGTTGATAACTGTGCTGCTCATTCTGCTATGACTTTGTCGAATGTAAAACTTGTATTTTTGCCCCCAAACACAACAGCTTGTCTCCAGCCCTCTGATGGTGGAATCATCAAAGCCGTCAAATCCACCTACAGGAAAAAAACTTCTTCGTCACATCCTCCTTAAATGGATGAGGCTAGCACTGCTGCTGATCTGGCCAGCAAGGTCACAGTGCTGGATGCCATATCTTGGCTGAAGTATGCCTAGGACTGTGTGCAGGCTGAAACCATTCAGAAGTGCTTTGCACACTGTGGATTCAGCTTTGCCACAGCTCCCACGGCCTCTGCTGATGCCA
>NW_013764602.1:0-857 GCF_000517525.1 Limulus polyphemus
TTAAACGATTCGATGACGAGGAACCCACTTTGAGACTAATAATGGTTGGAGACGGCTTGAATGGGTAATGAAGAAAAACTTTAATATAAGTTTAACAATAACAGCAAATGTACAACGTTTTGTCATCATCAGGAACAAGTAATTTACACAGACATTATTCAAGAGTAAACTCTTTGGAGCCTAAAGATTCTAGTTAACTGAAACTACTCTTCTCGACTGATTTCCCATTCTGATATTCCATAGCAGCTCATAAGAGGTGGAGCATGCCTCCTCAAAGATTTTGGATCAATAAATGATTTCTTATTTGTTATATACTGATATCCTTATCTAATTTTTGTATTAAGTGTTAAGGTTTGTAAAGCAATGTTTCCTTCACGCTTTTTTTCACATCTTGCCTATCTATCATGCAAAGGGATTTTCATTTAACATTAAAATACTTTTGTGCATCAGAAAATTTCATATGCGAAATTTTTATAACGTCCAAATAGTTACCAAACGTTTCTTAAGAGAAAACTTTATATCTTATCTCTTATTCTGAGTAATTAATTTCCGTATGGGTTCGGTGAATTTGACCGATCTCGCAACCACCATAAAAATTAGGAAATAAACATAAATTATGCATCTTTTATTCTAGAATGAACAAAAAGGGATTTAATTTGATAATTATTGGACGAGCATTAGCACGTGTTTGTTATGCATATATCAGGTAGTGACAGTACTTACTTTTTTGTTTTTAAGTAAAGTATTTTTAATAATAGTTCAGTATAGTCTCCATCTATTGAGAGATAACTGAACTTCCAAGTATTTTGTCTTAATGCGAAAACACAGATTCTACAGTTGTAAGTAAAGATAATCTA
>NW_013764603.1:0-1178 GCF_000517525.1 Limulus polyphemus
GAATATATATATATATATATAATAACTTCTTGGACTTATATATATACTTTTTTAACTCGTGAAAGTTGAAAATGCATTTGAGTTTGAAGGATTTATTTTAATATATTTCATTCTAGAAACTAAAACTACCATATTTGTTCATAAAGACGTGACACGAGTCGTGCTTTCAAGCTCAGCGCACCGAAAAGAAGACACATACTGGCGCGACCAAAAACTTTGGTTTCCGGTCCAGCCAGAGCGATAAGCAACAAGAATCGTGCTTACAAAGAACGCGCATCTGAATTGGATTTGGCGGGTCTAAGAAAACTCATTCGAAGTTAATCAAGCGAATCGTTAATGAGATCGACAACATCGAACATGGAAAAAAAAAAATATCGTGCAACCGCGCTCTGTAAAAGTTGAATAGCGAAAACCGAAGTGTGAGAGTGCACCTCCCTTACACAACATCTTAGGCAAAATGACGGCTTTAATCTCTTAAAGCTGGAAAAATATGAGTACAGCAAACAATAAACATACGAACAATAACAAAGGTATATCAAACACTTTAACATACACGGAAATACAGTAGAATTTTCTGACAGAACTAATAATCCTAATACCGTGTTGTCAAAACTAATAATCCTAGAATCGCTTTGTCAAAACTGATAGTCCTAGCATCGCTTTGTTGAAATTAATAATCCAAGAATCATTTTGTTGGAATTAATAATCCTAACATCGCTTTGTTGAAATTAATAAACCAAGAATCGCATTGTTGGAATTAATAATTGTAACATCGCTTTGTTGAAATTAATAAACCAAGAATCGCTTTGTTGGAATTAATAATCCAAGAATCGTTTTGTTGAAATTAATAATCCTAGCATCGCTTTGTTGAAATTAATAAACCAAGAATGGCTTTGTTGAAATTAATAATCCTAGCATCGCTTTGTTGAAATTAATAAACCAAGAATCGCATTGTTGGAATTAATAATTGTAACATCGCTTTGTTGAAATTAATAAACCAAGAATCGCTTTGTTGGAATTAATAATCCTAACATCGCTTTGTTGAAATTAATAAACCAAGAATCGCTTTGTTGGAATTAATAATCCTAGCATCGCTTTGTTGAAATTAATAAACCAAGAATGGCTTTGTTGGAATTAATAATTGTAACATCGCTTTGTTGAAATTAATAAACCAAGAA
>NW_013764604.1:0-1442 GCF_000517525.1 Limulus polyphemus
ATGAAGATATGTTGTAAATAGATGAGTTAATAAACACATTGTCTGCAAAATAAAGTCAACAGTGGGTCATAGAACAATACTAGGTATTGGGTCCTATTTAATCCAGTTGGTCTTAAAGAAACACATGTAGATATGTTGTAACTATATGAGTTAATAAACACATTGGATGTAGATTAAAGTCAACAGTGGGTGATAGAACGATACTAGCTATTGGGTCCTATTTAATCCAGTCGGACTTAAGGAAACACATGTAGATATGTTGTAAATATATGAGTTAATAAACACATTGTCTGCAGACTAAAGTCAACAGTGCTAGTATCGTTCTATGACCAATGTGTTAATTAACTCATATATTTACAAAATATCTACATGTGTTTCCTTAAGTCCGTTTGGATTAAATAGAACCCAATAGCTAGTATCGTTCTCTGACTGACTGTTGACTTTAGTCTTCAGCCATTGTGTTTATTAACTCATATATTTACAACATATCTACATGTGTTTGTTTAAGGCCGACTGGATTAAATAGGACGCAATAGGGCTGCTGACTAAAGTCAACAGTGGGTCATAGAACAATACTAGATATTAGGTCCTATTTATTACAGTCGGTCTAAAACAAACACGTGTAGATATGTTGTAAATATATGAGTTAATTAACAAACTGACTGCAGACTAAACCCAACAGTGGGTCATATAACAATACTAGCTATTAGGTCCTATTTAATACAGTCGGTTTAAAACAAACACGTGTAGATATGTTGTAAATATATGAGTTAATTAACAAACTGGCTGCAGACTAAAGTCAACAGTGGGTGATAGAACGATACTAGCTATTGGGTCCTATTTAATCCAGTCGGACTTAAGGAAACACATGTAGATATTTTGTAAATATATGAGTTAATTAACACATTGGCTGCTGACTAAAGTAAACAGTGTGTCATAGAACGATACTAGCTATTGGGTGCTACTTAATCCAGTCGGTCTTAAACAAACACATGTAGATATATTGTAAATATATGAGTTAATTAACAAACTGGTTGCAGATTAAGTCACCAGTGGGTCACAGAACGATACTAGCTATTGGGTCCTATTTAATACAGTCGGTCTTAAACAAACACATCTAGATATATTGTAAATATATGATTTGATTAACAAACTTGTTGCAGACTTTAGTCAACCGTGGGTCATAGAACGATAATTATTATTGGATCTATTTAATCCACTCTGACTTGAGGAAACCAATGAAGATATGTTGTATATAGATGAGTTAATAAACACATTGTCTGCAGAATAAAGTCAACATTGGGTCATAGAATGATACTAGGTATTGGGTCCTATTTAATCCAGTCGGTATTAAACAAACACATGTAGATATGTTGTAAATATATGAGTTAATAATCACAATGGCTGCATACTAAAGTCAACAGTGGGTCATAGAACGATAA
>NW_013764605.1:0-855 GCF_000517525.1 Limulus polyphemus
GTAATTTCGTCTTCTTCGTTCTTCTTGTTTCTTTTCTTGTTTATTTTCTCGTTCTTCTTGTTTCTTTCTTTTTCCTCTAACAACTGTTGTAATTTCCCTTCTTGTTTCTTTTCTCGTTCTTCTTGTTCTTTTCTTGTTTTTGTATTGCTGCCATCAAATCTGCTAGGCTGTAGTCTGATTTGCCGCTTCTCGTTTCCATTTTTCTTCTCTTTTTTTTTTTCCTATCCCACTCTCTGACACCAATTTGTTACGTCTCCGTGTGTTAATTGATTTTTCCATAACTTCGTTCCGACGAAATTTTAACGACACAAGTCTTTACTTAATAAAACTGGTTTATTCTTTCTGAATATAACTCTGCGATACACTTGATCTCAATACTCGCGCTAAAACAAACAGTATCACGAGCGAACGAACGTTAACTTCAACGATACCCTGTGACTGCAGTTCAATTACTCACTACCTATCCACACATTACATTCCCCTCTTTTATATACCAGCGTACCCTATTTCTAGTAATTACAAGACCATTCGCCAAGATACGGGATAGTTCTAGAAACAAGAGAGCGTGAGAATTGTCACGTGATCTCGATGACGCAACAATAATAATACTCAAGAGTATGTTTCCTAACCACTATTATCATGCATAACAGATATAGGCTTCACTTTTGTGAATCGGTCAGTTATTTTATGTTTTATATAATAATACTCAATAGAATATGTTTGCTAACCAAAGTTTATGATGTATAAGAGATATTGGCGTCACTTTTGTGAATCGTTTAATTGTTTTATGTTTTATATAATAATACTCAACCGAATATGTTAGCTAACCAGATTTTATCAGGCCTAACAGATATT
>NW_013764606.1:0-828 GCF_000517525.1 Limulus polyphemus
GAACTATATGGGGTGTAGTCATCAGTCGCAAAGTTCGGTATTTGTATCAACAAACGCAACCATTGAACACGAAATAAATAAAACTTTACACATAAAGAAAAATATACCTCGTCTATACTCTAGTGATAACTATATCTAGATTTCCAGCTGAGTAATAACTAGACCACTCTCATAAACGTTTGTACAAGAATAATTGAATTCAAGAACTAAAGAAAAATGTTCTTCAATTGGAAGAATTAAAAATTATGTATTAAACAATAATTTAGACTTTGAACTTAATATGTATATATATATACTTTCAAGATTAAAACTGACAGAGAGAGTAACCACCGAGTAATGACGTTTTTCATATTTTCAATATACTGTAACTTGCGTCGTTATTATTTAACTATTTTATTTCTAGAATTTGAAAAGTATTTGACTGTAATATTTGGACATCCTGTAGTTACTGCTATAGAGGTGAGTACAGTTGTTTTGAAACATCTCTTTATAGAAATGTACTTAAGAAAATATAATATTATCAAAACAACAGATATAGCCAAAAGTATCAATCACTCCATAAGTGATTATAGTAGCTACCAGGCTGTGTTGTATACTCCAGTACGTCACTGCTATTCCAAAACTAACAGAATAAAATGTTTGTTGTTTTATAACATGAATAAATACGCCACCATCTTCTGAAGGTAATTTTGCCATTTGAGTTATTATATTTTTTTCGAAATCTCACACCTAATATATTTTATGTTAATTTGAGTGTAATAATGGAACAGTAGAGATTAACACTTTGATCATTGTTCTACCAACACAGTAGCATTATCATAGATTTCC
>NW_013764607.1:0-858 GCF_000517525.1 Limulus polyphemus
CTCATCCCATCAGACTGTGGGTGAAGTGGCGTTGTCCTAGTCTTTCGGATGCCAAACAACTTGCAGCATTCTTGGAACACAGCTGATTCAGAGTTACGGCCTTGATCTGAATGCAGTTCATATGGCATACCAAATCTGAAGAAGTCACTAATAGCCGAAGCTACAGTTGTAGCTTCCTGATTAGGTATTGCATATGCCTCAGGCCACTTGGTGAAATAATCCATCACCACACAAATGTACTTGTTTCCAGCAAGAGTTTGGGGCAGAGGACCAGCAATGTCGACGGCTACTCTTTCCATTGGTACACCAACTTGATATAACTTCATTGGAGCACGTCCCTTATGCTTGGGTTTCCTTTTAGCACAACATGTGCTGCATGTTCTGCACCATTCTTCCACATCTTGTCTCATACCTATCCAATAAAATCTGTGTCGTAGGTGACTCAATGTTTTCTTAACTCCGAGATGTCCTCCTGTTACAGTATAATGGGATTGACGCAGCACAACTTGCCGTAACTTTCTCGGTATAACCGTTTGCCAGGTCGTCACTTTCCCATCTGCAGTTTCCCATCTCTGGAGAATAATTCTATCTTCAAGCTTTAACTGGTCCCATTGTGCCCAATAGTGCTTTGTCACAGGGCTTAGACTAGACACCTTCTCCCAAGCAGGGCGCAAAACACTTGCTTTTAGGAAATCAATTATAGGCTTCAAATCTTGGTCTTTCTCCTGTTCTTCTTTGATATCTATATTTGGATCCACTTCATCATCATCAACTTCTTCAGTCACTTTGACTTCACCTTGATGGCACCTAATTAGTTCAACCTCTCTTTTAACAGTTACCGGAACTTGACCTTTGTTG
>NW_013764608.1:0-1073 GCF_000517525.1 Limulus polyphemus
AATCTGATGGTGCTACATATGGAGAATATGGTGGGTGGGGGAGAACTTCCCAACCTAATTCCATAATCTTTTGTTGCGTCAAACGTGCCACATGTAGACGTGCATTGTTATGGAGAAGAAAAACATATTTACGATCGACGAGTGAAGGGCGTTTCTGATGAGGGGCTTGATTTAAACGTTCCAGTTGCTGACTATAGATCTCAGTTCGCTGTGGATTGAGGAGTTCGAAATGAATTACTCCTTTGATGTCCCACCAAATACAAAACATCACTTTCTGCGTGTTGGTTTTGTTTGTTTGTTTTTGAATTTCGCGCAAAGCTACACGAGGGCTATCTGTGCTAGCCGTCCCTAATTTAGCAGTGTAAGACTAGAGGGAAGGCAGCTAGTCATCACTACCCACCGCCAACTCTTGGGGTACTCTTTTACCAACGAATAGTGGGACTGACCGCCACATTATAACGCCCCCACGGCTGAAAGGGCGAGCATGTTTGGTGTGACGGGGATTTGAACCCGCGACCCTCGGATTGCGAGTCGAACGCCCTAACCACCTGGCCATGCCGGGCCATTCTGCGGATGGAGTCCAGGTTTTGGGGTCGGAAGTGGTTTTTGTCTAGGACTGAGTCATTGTTTATGGCGTTTAGTATTCGCATAGAGAATCCATTTTTTTATCACCGATGACAATTCTGTTCAAAAATGGTTCACGCGCATTACGCGCCAAAAAAGACGAAGCAACGTTCGCACGTTAGAAATGATAATCATTGGAGAGTTCGTGAGGCACCAAAACACCTTCTTTATGGAGTTTCCCATATTCCTTAGATGTTTACGTGTTATTTCACGAGATACATGCAATTTCAGGGTCATTTCACGAGTGTGTTACTTTGGGTTAGACTCAACAAGCGTCTTCAGAGCATCAGTATCAATTCCAACATGTCGGCCCCTGCCATCACAGTTTCTAAGAATAAAGTCACCTGAACGAAATTTGCTGAACCATCGTTGACACTTACGAACGTTCAAACATTTACATAAACTGCTTTGACATTCTTTGTGGCTACAGAAACATTTTTCCCTATTTG
>NW_013764609.1:0-861 GCF_000517525.1 Limulus polyphemus
TTTATAGTTTAGTATTACCGTCCAGTTTGAGATAAAACATGCTTATAGTTTAGTATTACCGTCTAGTTTGAGATAAACCATGCTTATAGTTTAGTATTACCGTCCAGTTTGTGATAAAACATGCTTATAGTTTAGTATTACCGTTTAGTTTGAGATGAACCATCTTATAGTTTAGTATAACCGTCTAGTTTGAGATAAACCATCTTATAGTTTAGTATAACCGTCTAGTTTGAGATAAACCATCTTATAGTTTAGTATAACCGTCTAGTTTAAGATAAACCATGCTTATAGTTTAGTATTACCGTCCAGTTTGAGATGAACCATGCTTACAGTTTAGTATTACCGTCTAGTTTGAGATAAACCATGCTTATAGTTTAGTATTACCGTCCAGTTTGAGATAAAACATGCTTATAGTTTAGTATTACCGTCTAGTTTAAGATAAACCATGGTTACAGTTTAGTATTACCGTCTAGTTTGAGATAAACCATTCTTACAGCTTAGTTTTATCGTCTAGTTTGAGATAAACCATGCTTACAGCTTAGTTTTATCGTCTAGTTTGAGATAAACCGATTTATATATATATATATAATTCTTTTTTTTTACCTCGGGAAAGAATAAATAAATAAAAAATGTGAAATGTTCAGTTGAAATAATCAAAAACAATCATAAACATACAGGATAAAACACGGAAACATTATTCCATGTATATTAAAGATAAAACACGGAAACATTATTCCTTGTATATTAAAGATACAGGATAAAACACGGAAACATTATTCCTTGTATATTAAAGATACAGGATAAAACACGGAAACATTATTCCATGTATATTAAAGATAAAACACGGAAACATTATTCCAT
>NW_013764610.1:0-1502 GCF_000517525.1 Limulus polyphemus
AAACGGTTTATCAAGTCAATTTCTCCTTCCAATTTCTTTCAAAATTTGCGACATTTCAAGATATAAACACAGTTATTACATTATGATGGTGTTTCACTCATCTTGGAAATTACAGAAAATAATATAAGAATTTTGTTGACCGTTAGATGGCAGATCATTGTTTTTAAAGAAAAAATAAATTACAAATAAAAGATATTACGAATCGGGATAATAATGAACTATTTCACGAAGGGCATTGGTTTGGTTAGTGAATATCGCAGTAAAACTTAATTTTGATAAATGCAAGTGATATCTTTTCAAACAAAGCATAATAGATATATTTTTAAGTTATAATACTTTAATAGAAAATGATTCCTTTTTCTGATCAGCAATTAAACTGAAAACTAATTTTAATTCTATATGTATTAATTAGTGATAAAACAGATCATATCAGCATATAAATGTGTTTAGTTTAGTGTTGATTAGTGTAATGTACTACATTATATAAGTATTTTCATATTTTGCACAATATCTGGTCATATGCTTAGTTTTCATTCTACTACATCATCTTAATCGTCACTTTATAGAAACTATTCTAAAACTCGTTGACACGTCCCAAGAAGAGGATCATGCCAGATCTGTTGTCTCTGATGATAAAAAGGAATGGATGATCAGCATAAAAAATTGGACCTAAAGAAGTAACAACAATAACACCTCCAGTTACAGCAGCTGCTTCGCTTTCTTCTTCGTTTACCTCAATAACTGCTTTATGTTTAATTTCAGAAACAGACAGCTCATTCTTACTGCTGATACTCGACAAATCTGACTGTCCTGATTTAAACAATTTGGTCAATCCGAGTGACTGCAAGGAAGGAGATAAATTCTTTTTCGTATGTTAAGTTAAACTTGGGTAAAACAACACTAATTTTGGTTTCTCTCATTTGTCCAATTATTTCTGTCAATTTGTTAGGGTTCAATTGACTTTTCAGAGCAGGAAGACCGTCCCTATGGTCAGGAAAAATGGCAAACATGTTAATGTATTTTCTTTTGTTAGGCAGTTCAATCATTCTTGCTTGGAGATCAGCTACTTCTGTAAAACTAAAAACCTTTGTTAAATGCATGAACAAGGTATTTTTCTCATCTGCTCATCCTGATACCCAAGTGTAACTTCTAGTTCTCGTGCTCTCCGAGATACACCATATCCATTGCTGTTGAGATGCTGAAGGTTTTCATCCTTCGGTAAGCTATAAACAGATCTAGTGCAAACGTTTTACTGGCTCTTGCAAGTTTCTGAATTTCATTTGTTTACGTCTGGTCCTGAGCTGGTACTGCGATCACAGTAACCCAGGTCATCAAAAGAACACTTAAATACAGCATACTCATACCTACAGTTTAGAAAAAAAAAGAAGTATAAGAAGATGTAAAATATTATGATATAGTAAGAAAATATTTCAAAGTCATACCATCACAATTTTGCCTTTAATCTTAATGCCAAATCGAGTTATAAAGCCACTACATGTACT
>NW_013764611.1:0-4785 GCF_000517525.1 Limulus polyphemus
ATTATAATGATGGAGTACGTGTTGTTAGTTCAGTGAAGTAGTAGGAAAGTGGTATATTATAATAATGGAGTACGTGTTGTTAGTTCAGTGAAGTAGTAGGAAAGTGGTAGATTATAATGATGGAGTACTTGTTGTTAGTTCAGTGAAGTAGTAGGAAAGTGGTAGATTACAATGATGGAGAACCTGTTGTTAGTTCAGTGAAGTAGTAGGAAAGTGGTATATTATAATGATGGAGTACGTGTTGTTAGTTCAGTGAAGTAGTAGGAAAGTGGTAGATTATAATGATGGAGTACGTGTTGTTAGTTCAGTGAAGTGGTAGGAAAGTGGTAGATTACAATGATGGAGTACGTGTTGTTAGTTCAGTGAAGTAGTAGGAAACTTTTCACCCAATCCTCAGGGAACACAGGTATTTCATGAAAATACTTTTACGGGGATTCCCAAAAATGGACCCCCACATTTGGCATTGATTTACATCAGAGCACATAAATAAGTAAAACTATTAATTACTATTTGTAACTTAAAGAAATTAAACTTGCATTATAGTGGTAATGATCATTAAATTGAACAGAATAGCTCAAGCATTAAGTTTTCATTATAGTGGCCTCCGTAAATGTGGGACACAGGCCCCCGTGGGTTCACTAGGATATGTGAAAATTTAAATCAAGTTTTGAGCAATATCAGGTTTACAAAATGATAAAAAATTTATATAAGTGAAAGTAATAGACTTTTAAAACAAACTAGACCAAATACCCGAATGTAGAAAAGTCTACTTACAGGATTGTAAATAAAACCATCTGTCTTATCATCAACTACTACCAAGCGAGTACCAGATGGATCAGGATACAGCTGTCTGATCCCAGCCAAGTGCCGATACTCATTCACTAACTGCCAGTCTTCCAGAAGAAAAGACTCAATAGAACCTTTCTGTTCACAGAATATAAATCATAACATAATATTAAAATATCAACCTATGCATCATCGGTAACAAAACGTCACCTGGATGAACAAAAGTATTACCACTGTAACTCACATCATTTTTTTCTGACATCCTACATTTTATGCTAAATTCGACGATAGTCTATGATTTAATACCTAGTCTTACAGAAAGCACTGATTTCCAACTGTATGTAAAACAGTTGCTCCAAACGGGATATAACTGCTGTTATTAACAATATGTTAAGGCACATGAATAAAATATGTACTTCTTGATAAAATTTCCAACAACAGTTAAGAGGTGAAATTTCACATATAAGATGGTTTTCTAGCAGCTTTGTTTGTTTTAAATAATACAAGATCTCAAAAATAAAAGTAAATATTAACTTTTCTACTACCACTAATATATATACACACAAAAACTAAACATATCAGAGAAGTTGAATCAAATCAAAATACTACAAAAAAATCAGCTCTATGCTAGCTTTAAAAATGTTTCATTATTTGCTTTTATTTTGTGTTCAATATTTATGTCCTATCAAATATGAGAAAAACAATGAAGTTGATTCCAGTAAACCACAATCAAGCTTTTACCCGTAAGGATGAGTAAAAAAATAATACATAAATAAATAATAATTCAGCTCATAAAAAGTTTTAAAATACTGAAATTTTCTAATTAATAAAAAAAACTGGCATCTTTATACAACTGAATGTTTATTATCCTTGTTACAAAATTGTTGATGTTTATGAAAGTGTACCACTCCTGATTTTAGAAACTTATACCTTATCCTTCAACTTTGTAAAACAATTAGTATGAAGTAAATTATTATATTTTACATGACAGGTTAATGATCAGACAGTACAGATAGTTGGGTTTCCTACATCAATTAAAGGTATTCTCTGGGATTTCTGGCCACTGGACAAAGTAAGTTAAGAGTGTTATTAACTCTTTCATCACAGGCTCGGTCCCTGGACTGACCTCGTAACCATTTTGTTGTTGCTATAACTTTTAAATTAGTAAACATGCTAACAAAATTTGGAAGATTGTCAGGAAACATTACAATGCTTTCATACGCAAAATATAAATTTTGTTTATTAAGTCTTAAGGTTTGTAAAGCAATTTTTTTCTCATGCCTTTTTTTTATTTTTGCATGTTGCTTATCCAACACGCAAAGTAATTTTTATTTTAAGATTAAAAATACTTTTGTGCATCAGAAAATTTTCAGATTTCACATGTAAAATCTTTATAATATCCAGATAGTTCTCAAATGTTTCTTAAGAAAACACTTTATATTTTATCTATTATTTTCGGTAACGAATCGCTGTACAGGTTTGGTCGATTTGACCAATATCGTAACCACGTTAAAGAATTATGTGTATATGTGACTTGTTTTGGATTGGCTCCATATATCAAGTCAAATTTCTATCAAAAGCTTGGAAAACATACAGATTTTGTACTCTTGTAAAACAAATCCATAAATAGTAAAACGAAAAAGGACCAATTTTATGTATACCTTTGGTACTTTGACTATATTTCTTGATTCTGCATTTCTCAGCCACACACGAGCTAATGATTCTTAAGCCATTTCTAACAGCTAACAAAAGAGCTTAATCGTAGTCATCTTTTGCAAATAGGGATGGACAGTCCAAATATTAACTGGTCCTTCCATGTGAAATTAGAAATTTGGACTCATCTTTAATAAACATTGGGTTTTGTGGTCTCCACGCAGTCCATGGGGCTCTTCATACTGCTTTCAATGCCTCTGATTGGGATTTAGGAGCAATACTTAAGTCAAAGTACCACCTTTTCAAAGATTCTCTAGCCAGAGGGGAAGACTTTGAGTAAATTACTCAGTAGAGAATGCACCTGTTGCAGAAAATTGAAACTGTTACAAATTTCCAAACAAACATCAAAACAGTTGATGTCAAATCAGTCTCTTGCACGTTAAAACATTAAATACTGTGAAATCTGTAACACGTGATTTCCTTTCTGTAGCAAAGTTATCATTTTGGTATCTGAAGAACTTTCTCCATTTCTGACAAAATATCAGGCTGACCATCTTTTACTGCCTTTTATCAGCTGTGATCTTGAGTCTATGATAAGAAACCTTCTGAGAAGGGTTGTGAAAGCCATCCAAAGCAGACACTGCATTTAAATTGTTGAAAATTGACTTAAGCATTAATGAAAATATCAAGTCAGCTGAGCATGTCGATATCAGTTATTGAGCGACAGAAAATATGAAAGTATTGATTGCCACAGAGAAGGCATTAAAATGTTTCAAATTGACAAGAGTAGACATTACAGGTGAAAATGAGCATTAATATTCATAGTATCTGAGGCATTTTTACAGGAGAAAAACAAATGACATTACAAGTAACTGAGTATTTCAACTTTACTATCAATTTCTCAATTAAACAGATCAAAACAGACAAACACTCATTGAGAAATACCAGCTGTCTTCCCTCTGTTGATCGAGCAATATCGTCAAGGAGAGGTTTCCTTTTCTGTGTCTTTTCATTCAGTTCAGCTGTCTTCCCTCTGTTAATCGA
This sequence comes from Limulus polyphemus, assembly GCF_000517525.1. NCBI lineage: Eukaryota > Metazoa > Arthropoda > Merostomata > Xiphosura > Limulidae > Limulus > Limulus polyphemus. The sequence continues at coordinate 3,484 of NW_013764611.1, forward strand.
GCAATATCGTCAAGGAGAGGTTTCCTTTTCTGTGTCTTTTCATTCAGTTCAGATGTCTCCCTCTGTTGATCGAGGTATTGGTTATATTTCTGTTTACCACTCTGAGCTTAACTGGTGACCAACAAGGAGGACATCCCTCATTCACAGAAAAGCCCCTTTCAACAGTTGCTTGGCCATGAGAAAGTATCAAAATGAGTTTGAAAACACGCTATAAGGACTCGTAATCTGTAGTTAGGCCCAGGAGTTTGAACAAAAAGAAGTCAAACCTACTGGTTTTGAACTCAAAATCTTTGATAATGCAAGAATTTGGTTTCACAACCTGAGATAAAAACAAGTCACACTGTCTGATTAAGCAATCACATTCTTCTGCTTTAACTGAATGAAAAGACACAGAAAAGGAATCCTCTCCTTGACGATATTAAAGAGGGTTCGTACATCTTCGGTGATTCAGATTTTCATGATTTTTTCAAAACTTTCCATAACCCTCAAAACTGATTTTCCAAATATAACACGAGATAAATCATATAATCCACATTAATTGTTTATTCTGTATATATTATATGAAAGTATATACATGTATGACTATATGTCAAACACAATGATAGAACATAGATTAACAAACTTGGACTTTTCCATCATCTTTGCAATTTCTTCATGCAAGATGTTTAATTGTAAAGAGTTTTCTTTGCTGTTTTCCAGAAACTATTTGATTTTGCCAAATCACTCATATTGCCTTGTTTTTTTTGGCCTTGTCAGCAAGATCATCAGCAGCCTCAATTAAGGAATATGTATCTTCTTCAAATCTTTGATATTTAGCCTTAAGTTTTGCAATATCGTCAAGGAGAGGTTTCCTTTTCTGTGTCTTTTCATTCAGTTCAGCTGTCTTCCCTCTGTTGATCGAGCAATATCGTCAAGGAGAGGTTTCCTTTTCTGTGTCTTTTCATTCAGTTCAGCTGTCTCCCTCTGTTGATCGAGCAAAATGGTAACATTGTTCATGAAAAAAGTGTATTCAGATGATACTTATAGTGTTTTTCATGGTGCTGTAGTTAGTCATTTTTTTTGAGGACATTATAAGGAAAATGTCAAATTATGTCTTGTTCATAATTTTTGTAGGGTAATCTTATTTTTGTAAAAATTATTCATAATTTTCTCTTCTTTTTTAGGGCTGTTTTGTAGCTTACGATGAAAATCATATTTTTACTTTTGTTTATGCAAGAGAGACAATAGAAGGTGAGTTATTTTTATTGATTAGGAAGCTTGCCAAAATTCTTCTTTTGATATAATTTCCAGTTTGGTGTAATA
>NW_013764612.1:0-2063 GCF_000517525.1 Limulus polyphemus
TTTCTGATGAAGGGCTTGATTTAAAAGTTCCAGTTGCTGACTAGAGATCTCTGCATTAATAATTCGCTGTAGATTGGGGAGTTCCTTTGATGTCCCACAAAATGCAAAACATCACTTTCTGAGTATAGGGTCTAGGTTTTTGGGTCGGAAGTGGTATTTGTCTAGGACTAAGCTTTTGTTTTTGGTGTTTAATCCATTTTTCATCGCCGGTGACAATTCTGTCCAAAAATGGTTCACGCGCATTACGCGCCAGAAGAGACTAAACAACGTTCACACGGGAAAACGATTATCATTGGAGAGTTCGCGAGGCACCCAAACACCTTCTTTATGGAGTTTTCCAATATTCCTTAGATGTTTACGTATTCTTTCATCAGGGACATGCAATTCAGGGCCATTTCACGAGTGTATTGCCTTGAATTAGACTCAACAAGCGTCTTCAGAACATCAATATCAATTCCAACATAAATTGAAATCATTTACATAAACTTCTTTGATATTCTTTGCGGCTATAGAGGCGTTGTTTTTCTTCTTGTATTCAAACAAAATTACATGCCGAATGTGTGTATCGTCGTGTGCTATCACTATATGGGATAAGAGTATACTAAACTTTACACATTATACAGGCTACACTGACGTGACGTTTAGGCGGTTCGTTTAACTATTATACGTGATGTACGTTTTTTGAATGTGGTTAATGAAAGTGTTCCAAAACGCGACATTAATTTTTTGACGACCTAATATATTGCTGCTTGAATACGTTAGTGTTTGCCACTAACAGGTAGAGATAAACAATACCGTTGTACTACTGTTTTCTTGACATTTAGTGTAGGAAATCACAAGTAATAAAAATATTATCTTCCACTATACTAGCTACGTTATAAATTTGTGTTGTTAGCACATCCTTTTTTCAAGTAATTTTAGTTAAATACATAAGTTTAAGACATTAAACCCTTCAAATGACATTAAGAATATTAAGCCACTAAACCATTGAAATGTTATCTGCTAGTAAAGCATTTTAACCTTACAAAACTCATTTGTTGTTAATCGTATAAAGTCATTTTAAATGTCATTTCTGTTTTATAAGAATATTTTAAGTAGATTTATGATGATTTGATCAGAATATAGTACCTTTCTTTCTTCTTTTGTTTAGGAATATATTTTAATAGATAAAAACATCATAATACAAAATGCCATTGAACCCAAGTGTATATACTGTGTTCATGTGTAACTCCCAATAAAAACAAACAAACAAAACCACGCAAATTCAGATTTTGTTGACTTTACTACAATAATCAAATTTCTATCAACATTAAATTAAATATTTTAGTACACAAAAACCAATGTTTATTGATAGGAATAGCATTTTCCACAGAATATTAACAAAGAAACACTGTGGCGCAATGTGCATACATAATCTGTAATGTGATATGAGGTTCTCAACCCTCACCACTCAAATTACTCAATTAAAGAAACATTATCAACTAACTTTTAATAGATACAAGAGATATATTCTACTAGTAGCCACAAACAATTACTAAGCAAAAATGAAGAAGGTACATATAAATATAATACTTGTTTGTTAACACGTAATGCATACCTCAGGGGTGAAATTTGTTTCTCAGTCCCACGGGGCTATTTAAGCCGAAAAAAAGAGGATAATTGGTCAAACGTTTTTGCACTGATTCTCTCATAACGTAACGGAGCTAAATCCGGGGTTTTCCTGAACCTATTAAAATTCTACCAATATTCTGACAAGATTTCTATTTTCCTTTGATTTGTTTCTGAAAAAAAACTGCCAAAATGGCACCATTAACATGTAAATGCAAACGTGCCAAGTGTGGTATGTGGAAAATTCTTCATGGGTGACTGAAATCATGATTGCAAAAGCGTAGAAGAGAAAATGAAACACAAAATGGGTCAAAAGTCTGATTCAAAGTTACAGAATACAAGAAGATTAGAAACACAAAGGAATTATGTTGAGCTTCCAGATTCTGTGATTGAGGGAATCAAGACTTGCTCATGCAAGCCACAGATGTACGAGATTCAAAAACTGAGTGAGCTAC
>NW_013764613.1:0-858 GCF_000517525.1 Limulus polyphemus
GTATAAGGTTGTGTAAGACATTGACTATAATGGTTTATTAGTACGTGTAAGATTGTGTAAGACATTGTGTCAGATATTTAAATTGACTGGTATGACAGGAGATTTAGAAGATTATAGGAGATCAAGAAAGTTGGTGAAACAGGAAATTAGGACATCAAAAAGGATGTACGAAAAAGTTTGACTGAAAATGTCAAAATTAACAGTAAGGTTTTCTTTAAATACATTAAGGGTCAATAAAATGTTAGGATGGGGGTAGGATCTTGAGGGATAATAAAGGAAGGCTAGTATCTGATGATTATGAGACGGCTGGATTATTAAATTTTACTTTTTCCTCTGTTTTTACTAAAGAAGATTTAAGGAGTATTCCACATCTTGATTAGTTGATAAATAGAAATGAGATCAAACAAGATGACTGCATTAATTTTGAGCTGGTTAACAAAAAAATGGGAAGTTTCAAAAATGAAAAGAATTTTGGGCTAGATAATATTTCCCCAAGGGTTTTAAAGGAGGTTAAAGATTGGTTATGTGAGTCACTTGCTACTATTTTTTGTTAGTCCTTGAATAATGGGCAGGTACCAGAAGATTGGAAGTTAGCTAATGTAAGCTAATGGGTGATAAAATAGTCCCAGTAATTATAGACCCACTAGTCTTACCTCAGTTGTGGGAAAATGTTTGGTAAATCTGTTAAAAAATGCTTTGCAAAGTCATTTAACAAAGTTTAGAATTTTATTGGATAGTCAAGCATGGTTTCACTAGAGGAAAATCTTGAGTTGCGATTCTTTTGACATTCTTTGAAAAGGTTACTGCTTATGTAGATGAGGTAACGGTGTAGATTTGGTGTATCTGGATTTTCAGAAA
>NW_013764614.1:0-879 GCF_000517525.1 Limulus polyphemus
ATACTTGCGTATTTATATGCAAAACTCTAGGTTCGTGTTATCATTCTTGAGTCTTTTGTGGTCCATTTTGTTACTACTTTATTGGCTTTCTGAAAGAGAATGTATACTGAAGTGAAGCTTTTTGATATTGCTCTGTTATAGCTTTCTTGCTATCAGAGGGTTCTTAATTGATGGATCTTAACCTTTTTTGCTATGTATATTCACTAGTTCGTTCCACAGTATCATGCGAAGTTTCACCTTCCTACGATGCGTTTTAAGGGAGTTATTGAAGGTTTTGGTTTTTGTACCAGTACTTAGTACCATTTAGATGAATCTTTATGAATTTTTTTATTAAGGTTCGCCGCAATTTTGCGCGTTTACTTACAAAATTCTAGATTATTAGTTTTAGTTTTACGATTTTTGTGGTCGTTTTATGTTACTCTTTTTATGGCTTTTTGAAATCGTATGTGTACTGCACTGAAGCTTTTTGTTACCGATTGTTTCTCGATTTCTTGTTACCAGAGGGTTCTGAATTGATTATTATTCACCAAATTTGTTATGTAGGTACACTCTATCGTTGCGCAGTTATATGCAGAGTTTCACCTTTCTACTATTCGTTTTAAGGAAGTTATGGAAGATTTTGCGTTTTGTACCAGTACTTCGTTCCATTTGGACTAATCTTCTCGAATTTTTTTTATGAACGTTCGTTGCATACTCACGTATTTACATGCAAAACTCTAGCTTCATATTATAATTTTTGAGATTTTTGTGATCCATTTTGTTATTACTTTATTGGCTTTCTGAAAGAGAATGTGTAGTGCAGTGAAGCTTTTTGGTATTGATCTGTTATAGATTTCTTGCTATCAGAGGGTTCTAAACTGATGGATCTTAACCTTTTTT
>NW_013764615.1:0-855 GCF_000517525.1 Limulus polyphemus
TTTATTGGTAATATTTTTACTTTACACTAGCTCCTCATATGTCCTTGCTCTCCACAGTTCCAATAACCTTTCTGGGTAGCAGCCTTTCCTGCTGTGGCATCTCCCCTGTGTTGAAGTTGCCAGTAATGAGCTCTCTCAAACTTTTCTGAAAGCTGCCCTTTTCTGGCCTTGAATCCTGATGACTGTACCAACCTTGGTACCTCTGTGCAGGACTTAACGTAGAATTCAAATTCAAGAGCTCTGGTCATTGCATCCTGCATAGTAGAGGGGTGTGCTTGCTTCACTTGTTTCTTCAGTTGTGGACTGCCCAAGGCATCTATATACTGATCCCTCAGCTACAACTTGAGGAGATCGGCTGGTGCAGTTGGGTAGGCCTTGTGTGCCATACTTTCCAAGTCTTGTGCCAGCTCTTGCAGGCTCTCCCCTTTAGCACGGACTCTCGTCCTAAACCTAGCCCTGTAGACTTTGGACTGATTTTGAGTTCCATACCTGAGTTCTAGAGCCGCTACCAGTGCTCTATAGTTGTGTCTGTCGTCTGTCGACAACTGTCCAAATATTTCCAGTGGTTGTCCCTTCAAGCTCGTTGCCGGATATACTGCTTTTTGCACCTCTGTCCATCCATTCATTTCTGCCAGTAGCTCAAATTATGCTCTATATGCTTCCCACGGTGCCTTACCATCGAATTCCTGTTGCTTCCTTCTTACTGGATCACCCCTATTGCTGACATTCATATCTGGGATGTGACTTTTAACAGGACTGAAGATGTCTGCATTAGGGTTAGCTGCGGGGTCTGGAGGGCTTGCCTTTGTTGGGCTGATTAGTCGATGGTTAATGTATCCACCTTGTAGTAAAGAC
>NW_013764616.1:0-1077 GCF_000517525.1 Limulus polyphemus
GTATATCTCTCAAGTAATGAGTGAAACAGAGTAACAGTTCATGGTTAGACTTTGGACTATCAAGTAATGAGTGAAACAGAGTAACAGTTCATGGTTAGACTTTGGACTATCAACCAATATTATGGTACTTATATATGTATCAAGTAATGAGTGAAACAGAGTAACAGTTCATGGTCAGAGTTTGGACTATCAACCAATATTCTGGTACTTATAAAAATATCAAGTAATGAGGGAAACAGAGTAACAGTTCATGGTTAGAGTTTGGAATTTCAAGAATATACCAATATTCTGGTACTTATATCAACCAATAACCCATATTCAGAAGCTGTTATTAAGGTTAAGACTGTCTGTTTTAAACTGGGTAGTATAGGGACATGTATTCTTCTAACAGTATCTTCACTAAGAAACAATAAAGTAACCAGGATGTTGAATCCTACACCTTCTGTATATGTTTGTGGTATTACAGTAGTGTGTAAGTAAAACATACAGTGATGACAAAAGAAACTTTGCAAGTAAACATATCAAACTAACTTTCAATCTTTAACTTAAAATATGGAAATTAATTTTTTTATAAATATCCAAGATATCTTTCATGATAAAACTTAAAGGTCTAAAGTTAAACAAAATGTCAATTAAAATTATGTCTTTATAAAGATGTACAAGTTTCAAACATAACTAGTCAACAACTTCTAAGATATGTACTTCTCCTATTAACACTGTTACCTACAACCATTTTTATATGGGTAACTTCAAAATCATCAAACTATGAGCTACTGGTTTCTGAAATGATCCTTATTTTGATGTATTACATTTTATTGTGTCTGCAACCTTTAAATTTTCCTCATTTCTTCCCCCTTGATGAGCTACTGGTTTCTGAAATGATCCTTATTTTGACGTATTGCATTTTATTGTGTCTGCAACCTTTAAATTTTCCTCATTTCTTCCCCCTTGTATGTATGTTTGGTATACATTTTGTTCTATATTAAAACTTGTACAGTTTGTTTTATATATTTTACATATGTATGTTTGGTATACATTTTGTTCTATATTAAAACTTGTACAGTTTATTGTTTTATA
>NW_013764617.1:0-1076 GCF_000517525.1 Limulus polyphemus
TGACATCAGGCTGGATAAAATTTATCTTCATTGTTAATGTACATGAGCTCTGACATCAGGCTGGAAGTAAATTTTTTTCCTTGTTAATGTACAAACGCCCTGAAATCAGGCTGCTGGTAAATTATATTCATTGTTAATGTTTAAAAGCCCATATATCATTCTGGAGGAAAAGTTTCTTCCTTGTTAATGTAGAAGAGATGATAGATCAGACTGCAGGTAAATTATCTTCTTTCTTAACTTAGAAGAGCCCATATATGCGGCTGGAGGTAAATTATCTTCATTGTTAATAAAGAAGAATCTAAATATCAGGCTGAAGGTAAATTATCTTCCTTGTTAATGTAGAAGAGCCCACATATAAGGCTGGAGGTAAATTATATTCATTGTTAATGTAGAAGAGCCCACATTTCAGGCTGGAGAAAAGTATTTTCTTTGTTAATGTAGAAGAGCCCACGTATAAGGCTGGGGTAAATTATCTTCATTGTTAAACTGGATCAGCCCTCATATCAGGCTAGAGGTAAATTATCTTCCCTGTTAATGTAGAAGAGCCCTCATATCAGGCTGGAGGTAAATTATCTTTATTGTTAATGTACAAGAGCCCTGATATCAGGCTGGAGGAAATTTATCTTCATTGTTAATATACAAGAGCTCTGATATCAGGCTGGAAGTAAATTATCTTCATTGTTAATATACAAGAGCTCTGATATCAGGCTGGAAGTAAATTATCTTCATTGTTAATGTAGTAGAGCCCACATCTCAGGCTGTAGGTAAATTATCTTCATAGTTAACGTAGAAGAGCCAATATATCAAGCAGGATGTAAATTATCTTCCTTATTAATGTAGAAGAACCCTCATTTCAGGCTGGAGGTAAAGTATATTCCTTTTTAATGTAGAAGAACTCACATATCAGGCTGAAGGTAAATTATCTCATTGTTAATGTTGAGGAGCCCACATAAAAGGCTGGAGGAAAATTAGCTTCCTTGTTAATCGAATAAAGCCCTGATATCAGACTGTAGTTAAATTATCTTCCTTGTTAATCTGGAAAAGCCCTCATATCAGGCTGGAGATAATGTATGTTA
>NW_013764618.1:0-856 GCF_000517525.1 Limulus polyphemus
TAATGTAATGTGTGTGTAGACAGTGAGTAACTGATTTGCAGTCAGAATTATTATTGAGCACGTTCGTTGTTATAGCGTTTGTTTAGCGCGATTGTTGAAGTTGAGTGTATCGGTAAAGTTATATTCGGAAAGAATAAACCAGTTTTTATTAAGAAAGGACTTGTGTCGCTTAAGTTTCATCGGAACGAAGTTACGCAAAATCAATTAGCAAACGGAGACGTAACAGTATTTTAAGACATTCTATCTGGGTATTTACATTTACCGGGTAACTAACATGTTAAGGAAAAATACAAAAAAGAAACTTTTACTGATACATGTTCTTCAGTATATCTAAAGACCTGTTTCCTTTTCTCTTTTGTACAACTGTAATTATTCTAATGTGGCTCAGTATTGTTAATCAGAGTTGGATAAATTAGTATCTACACAAGGGTGTTGAGGTTTCATACTTTCCCATTCAAACCAATTTCTTAAGCAATTGAAACTGTAACCAAATGCAATTTGAAAACAGTTAAATGTGTCTCAAATGCTGCAGGCCTTAACCAACTTCATTTCATTAGTTTTGTCAATGTGGAATTTGTCAGTTTTTTTTTTAAAGTTCAGAACACACTCTTATTATTTTCACTTATTTACTGTTTGTTACAAATTATGAAAAAACTACTTTTATATTAGTAACAGAAAATACTGTGTTATGCTAAAGGTAATGTAACGAATTTATCATTATGTATTTACACTGAGTGGTCACAAGTAGACACCTAATTTTTCATCATTTAACTGATTTCTGCTAGCTAATTTGTGTTCACAAGAGCACTATATAACTGAAAATGGTCCGCACACTAATTATCTTGTGCTACAACAT
>NW_013764619.1:0-858 GCF_000517525.1 Limulus polyphemus
TTAGTATGACCACGTAATGTAAGATTCTGAGAAGCTAAATATTGTGTACAGTCCAGCAACCCTTGAAGTACATCTCTCCATTTATTTTTTCTTGCTGAATTTGCCTTTCCAGTCAATGCCACTTTGAAGACGAATTCCGTGCTCAGATTCTTTCCAAGCAGCAATGAATCACGATGACTGTCACTATTTTCATAGGCATTTAACTTTTAAATTTTGTTCCACTTAGAGAATCCACCCTGTGTTTTGAAAGCAGACCGACTATCGGATGTCATACATGTAGATGAAAAAAGAAGACAACAAAAGCAGTTTGCTGCTTTATGTAGAGGTGAATACACCAACCAGGAACAATTGACCTCTTTTCCATCCAGAAGGCGTCATTTGAACCAAAATGCAGTCATAGAACGCCCATCTTTGGCATCAAATGGACTTTCTTTATGTTGAACTTCATGTGCTCCAACTTTAACAATCTCTGTGCGATGTGCATGTGTTACAACTGCTGAGCCTGTTGTATCAATTTTCATAAATTTAATATCCCTGTGTGTTAAAATATTTATTAGGTCATCCTCTTTTAGCTTAGCAACACTATTCTGTGGATTTATTTCTGACAAAGTGGAGTCCTCTTGTTTATTATTATTGTAGCTTTCAATAGGACAGAGAACAGTTTCTTCATTCTTTTCTTTTTCAAATGAAATAGCATGCTCACAATCTTGCACTTTGACCTCTTTGCTACTATCAAAAGGAACAGACGCTGGCTTACTGGTGTCATCACTTCCAGCAAGGAAAGCTCTCACCATTTTACTTGACTCCACCATCGAAGCTGCAAATTGTACACGTCTTTTGCGTCCCTGTGCCCCACTT
>NW_013764620.1:0-1182 GCF_000517525.1 Limulus polyphemus
GTTTGTTAATTGTTATTATACCTGTGTACTAACGGTATGAGAAGACACTATAGATATATTTTGTACACCATCTAACAACAGTTACTTTCTGACGTATTGATTGGTAGTGAATCAACACTGATATTTTGATTGTCTTTGTAACAAGATGTGTGTGTTAATAAACATTTAACCATAATTAAATATTGTCGTGTCTTCTGGTACAGAAACAGACAAGTGACATGTTCTTGTTTTGACTTGTACAGAATACCAAAAGAACTGGAGAAGAGACCACAATGGATCTAGATGAGTTGACGTGAATACTGACAGCCATCCAGCGTTGACTGCTTGTTATGTTAAAGGTAAGAAAAATATTTAATTATCAACAATAGTAGTCAGTGTTAATACTATTGTTAAACAGTTTCAGGAATTGGTTTATATAAATGTGGTGTACTTGTATATGTGTAATAATTGTTGACTGGTAACAATAAACATTGTTTAACCATGACTTGGAGCAACATAAAGTTAGACTTCTCTAAACAAATAATCTGTATAGCTTAGTTGTTAATAATTTCTGAACTGGCAATCAGGAGATAAGATAAATACCTGACCAGAAGTTGGGCCTTTGTTTTTTATTTACATAAATAATATTGATAGGGAACCATGACTGAACAAAAGGATCTTGGTATAGTCGTCGATAAGTCACTCAAGTCATTGACACAGTGCTCTGTTACTACTAGTAAAGCTAATATAATTTTATGGTGTACTTACACTATAGATGTATTGATTAGAAGAAGCCAAAACAAGTAGTTATTTTACTAACTTTCTGTAAGTATAGACACATATTGTTTTAAAATCATGTAGCTAATTTTCTGTAAATATATATTGTTTTAAAATCCTGTAGCTAATTTTCTGTAAATACACCAAACTTACTGTACTGTAGTTTACAGTATTTAGTGTGACGATAGTAAGGTCTTTACTTGTAGAACATTTAACAAATATCTAACAACATGAGAGGTAGAAACACATAGTAAATTCAGTATTATAGTGAACATTTGTTCTCTAATAAACTGGACTGACCTTGTGAACAATTGTTTTATGATGATTATACCGTTAGTGTTATGTACCAGACTTTTTATTGATAGATTAACATTAAGTGTTTTTAATCTACATTTAAAAATTAAAAGGTTTGTAAAGTCTTTCTGT
>NW_013764621.1:0-858 GCF_000517525.1 Limulus polyphemus
TTTTTCAACAAGTCATTTGCTTGCAAATCAATGAGCTCCAACTGTAGTTCGACTGGCTCGTCATCAAGGTTACAATCAAACGGATTCTGGAACAGAAGAATGTCACTCTCAATTCTGTCGAGATCTGAAAATCTCTCCAAAACATGCTTATTTTAGTCACTAATAATATTCTTCGGAAATTCGAGGTTGACATCTTCTGCGATTCCAGCGCGAAACTCCTTGAAACACTGAAAATTAGAAAGTTTCCTCCTTCCAGTTGTGCTTCAAACAATGATAGCTTTCTCCGAAATCCTTTGATGATTCTGTAGAGATCACAAACAAGGTTATCCTTTCCCTGAAGTTTCAAGTTCATTTCATTCATGTGGGATGTGATGACAACTTTGACAGCCAGGTAGGATCTGACAGAAGTGGATCAGCTCTATCCTTTTCGGTGAGAAAAATATATATTTCTCTTCGGAGCCTATAAAAACGAAACAGATCTTTACCGCAGCTGAGCCACCTCACTACTGTGTGATAAAGCAAGTCACAGAATTCAGAATCAATTTCTTCAAGAAAAGCCTGGAACTGACGGTGATTAAGTGCATGACCCCGAATGAAGTTCACCACAGAAACGACTGGTTTCAGTACGTAAGAAATGTCCAAGTCTTTCCCACAGAATGTTTGCTGATGTATAATGCTGTGTATAAGCAGAGCGCCCGGGAGTTGAAGATCTTCCAACTTAGTTCGTATCTGCCCCACCAGACCCCTCCTCACTCCAGCCATGTTTTTCCTCCATCAACTGTAACACATCGAAGCTGATTCCACTGAAGGTTATAGCCTTGCAAAGTTTTCTACACTTCCATGAAAATGTCTTCTCCA
>NW_013764622.1:0-1418 GCF_000517525.1 Limulus polyphemus
AAGAAATGAATGATAAGTTCAAAGAATAACTGGACACATCAAACACTATATCGGAAAGGATTATGAAGACGATCTTAAATGTTTAAAAAACGTTTTAAATTACATATTGCCATTAAAACAGTTGATAGAATCTAAATACAATTCAATATGCGACATTTTATCAATCATGTTACCCAAGATGTTAGAAAATCGTCAATGGATAAAGGGACATTTATAATTTATGAAGAGCCCTAGATCTTTACATTTACAAAAATTCTATTGAAACTTATTGTACTTGAACATTTCAAAACGAAACTAGAGACTTATTCTTTTCTGTTTATACACAGGTGGAAACTCTTTTAATCATTAATTAAGTCAAGCTGTAAAGCTAGTTCGTCTGTACTAAGGGCACGTGTACAACCCATTGCTGCAACATATAACGTAGCTACATGTACAAGCTCATATTGTGTCTTGATGTACCTTGTATACAAAGTTATCGTGTAATCACTCAGTTTCCCTGTCTATCTGCCATCATACAAGTAAGTTGAAAAACTCCATATTCAGTCGTTTTATACTAAAATCGTAAACAAAGCGTGACAATTTTATTGATCGCCCTTATGGTGAAATTTTTACTCCTCATTGTCTTGACTCATAAGTTAGAATAGTAACAGTTGTGTTTAGTATTCCTGGTAGTTTGTACCTTTTTACATTTATAACACTTATGCTCCGTTTGTAACATTTTTTTTTGTTCGATTGGAGTCAATCCTTCCTGACCATAAGAATGTTTTGGTTGTTGTGGACATTAATTGTGTCACGAATGCTGCTAGTGATAAATTTCCGGTTCACTATACTTCTGGTACTAGTCAATATTCTTTTAACTCTATGAAAGTTTTCAATTTAGTGATGTTAATTCTTTAATTTTTAAAGACCAATATTCGTTTACGTGGAGAAGTTTGGAGAAGTTCTATTAATCACGTATTGTTAAAGTACATTTCACACAGACGTTGATGTCCTATGGTGTAGATTTTAATCCATCTTGGTTTCCTGACACAAATAATGATCGTTTGTATGTTTCTTTAATTTCTCTACTGTGCCGTGGGGTCACAGTTGCTGCTATTTCAGTAATGTTTTGTTGTAGGATGGGGATATTTTACTTGCGTAACACATCTTATAGACCGTAGTATAGTCGTAAACTGTTTGTCCAGCGTCCTTTTAGCCGAGAACATCGGTTACAACAACATCTACAACTACTACTCGTTCTCTACTTAGTCATTTAGTTAGTGATTTTCTTGATAGTTACGGTGATATGTCATTAGGTTTTAGACTCTTTCTTTGTCCTTATGAACCATGTTTTATAAGAGCTTCACCTCAAGACATGTTGAGGATTTGGAGTGTTTTATTTTGTGAAAAAACTATGTTCCTTGTATTGGTGTTTCTCT
>NW_013764623.1:0-856 GCF_000517525.1 Limulus polyphemus
TGCATTGGTCTTCAATGCCAGCCAAGTATACTTGTGTCTGTCCTTTACGCCCATGAGTTCAATAGTTACCCACACTGGTCCCCACAACCTTGCATAATGTCCAGCTTCTTTATGGCTTCTGGTACTCCTTCATGATCCAGCATCTTGATACTCACAAGGGTTTGCTGAGATGCAGAATCTATAACAAAGTTGCACCTTTGGCCATCCAGCTTTCCTGTCACGTAGACACTATGTGTGCTTGGCGTTATACACTTAGCTGTTGGGACCTTCACAATTGGGGTTGGTAGGCGTCCATCAACATGAACCACTAATGGTTTCCTTGAGGCTGACTTATTGGTAATATTCTTCTTACACTGGCTCCTCATATGTCCTTGCTCTCCACAGTTCCAACAACCTTTCTGAGTAGCAACCTTTCCTGCTGTGGCATCTGCCCTGTGTTGAAGTTGCCAGCATTGAGCTTTCTTGTGCCCAGGTTTATTACAGTGCCAGCAAAGTCCCTCAAACTTCTCTGAAAGCTGCCCTTTTCTGGCCTTGAATCCTGATGACTGTACCAACCTTGGTACCCCTGTGCTGGTCTTAATGTAGTATTCTAATTCAAGAGCTCTGGCCATTGGATCCTGCATAGTAGAGGGGTGTGCTTGCTTCACTTGTATTTTCAGTTGTGGACTGTCCAAGGTGTCTACAAACTGATCTCTCAGCAACAACTCGAGGAGGTCGGGTAGTGCAGTTGGGTAGGCCTTGTGTGCCTTATGTTCCATGTCCTGTGCCAGCTCTTGCAGGCTCTCCCCTTTAGCACAGACTAAACCTAGCCCTGTAGACTTCAGACTGATTTTGGGTTCCATACCTGAGTTCTAGA
>NW_013764624.1:0-857 GCF_000517525.1 Limulus polyphemus
AAAAAACTTATTTTGTTTCATATCCTCCACATGCAAAATTTTAAAAGACTTAGCAACCTACATCAAGCAGCAAAGGTTGTAACTAGAAGACATAATTGTTTGCATTACTTCTTCATTTACTCTTCTATGTTTAAGAAAATAAGTTCAAGAACTTATTTCTAATTATTATAATAGTTTATATACATATATAATGTATTATAACAGAAATGTGACTATTTTACAAAATACTAGTCCACTAAAGCATAGCCAAGACAGGTCATTTGTAAAGACTAGTTTTATATTCTTGGATACGATATCATGAGTGTATGTGTGCTGCATCATTGTAACTTCTGTAATGTTAGCCAGGCACGACTGAAAGGTCAATATAATAAAAATAATAAATATATATATATGAATGTATAATGTTATGAGATTTAAGCTATTTAGATTAAACATTTGTATTATAATTTGTTGTCATTTTAGAATGAAAAAAGCATAATTCATATTTATTTCCTAATTTTTTTATGGTGGTTACGAGGTCAATGAAATTGAATGAACTTGTAAAGAGATTTGATAGTGTAAATAACAGCTAAAATAAATATAAAGTTTTTACTTAAGAAATGCTTGATAATTATAAGGAGGTTATAAAGATTTCGCATGTGAAATTTGAAATATTTTATGATGCATAAAAATGTTTTTAATCTTAAAATCAAAATTACTTTGCATGTTAGATTTTCAGCATTCCAAAAGAAAAAAGGCATGAGAAAAACATTACTTAAAAAATCTTGAAACTTAATTTTTAAAATCTGATATTTTGGGTATGAAAGCATTGTAAGGTTTACTGACAATTTGTCAAATTTATTGAAGATATACTTAGT
>NW_013764625.1:0-857 GCF_000517525.1 Limulus polyphemus
TGGATGTTATTGATGGACCAGAATTGTACAGAGAAATTAAAGACTGTAGAATGTTGATAAGTAAAACAACACAGACCGATTTTCCTGAACCAATGGTTGCAACTGATTTGCTAACATTTATAATTTCATATGGTGAAGATGTTTTCCCAAATTTAAGAACTGTATTGCGGATTTTGTTAACAATTGGGGTTTCTATTGCTAGTTGTGAAAGGTTTTTCAGCAAGCTGAAATTAATTCTTACATACTTGAGAGCCTCAATGACTGAAGAACGACTTAGTAACTTGGCAATATTAAGTATTGAAAAAGACGTACTTAATACCTTAAATTTTGATAGTTTAGTTGATGCATTTGCAGCAGCAAAAGCACGAAAGATTCATATAATGTAACCATGAATACCAGAACGCTACCTGTACAAGATCTAGTTAAGTATATGTACAGATTTGTAAACTAATAAAATTTGTTATTTGTAAACTTAAGTTGTATTTTATCAATCTGTTTTATAATCAATGTACACCACAAGTGACTGGCTTCTCATATAAAACATAAGTTTCAAAACTAGGGATTTAACAGAAATTTGTTCTGCGTGCTTGAAAGATTACTATAGCTATGTGACTTTGAACAATACTGGATGACATAAATATCCAAATGGTTTACAAATTATGTAAGTACACCTAGTAGGCTATACTTCATTAGTGGGTAATGAGTCACAAAACAAATAATCAAAACATTTCAGAGGTGGGGGCGTCAAAAGTTTCTTTGCCCCGGGTGCTGAGAACCTTTTCTACGCCACTCCCCAAAATAAACTAAAATAACTTATTATCTATGGCTACTCACTAATAGTGTTATTGTATTTAAAA
>NW_013764626.1:0-859 GCF_000517525.1 Limulus polyphemus
TTGTTTTTCCTTGTTACTGTCGTTCTTGTTTTTCCTTGTTACTGTCGTTCTTGTTTTTCCTTGTTACTGTTGTTCGTGTCTTTTCCTTGTTACTGTTGTTCGTGTCTTTTCCTTGTTACTGTTGTTCGTGTTTTTTCCTTTGTTACTGTTGTTTGTGTCTTTTCTTTGTTACTGTTGTCCGGTTTTTTTTTATCTCTGTTATTGTTTTATTAACTTAGTATCAAACTATTTAATGTCTATAAAAACACAGAACAAATAAATATAAAACTGAACTAATGGACAATCCGATTTTCCAAGCTATCAAACTAATAAATAATTGATAAGTTTGTTTGTTTCTTTGAAGTTAAGCATAAAGCAACACAATGGGCTATCTGTGCTCTGCCCACCACGGGTATCGAAACCCGGATTCTAGCGTTGTAAGTCCGGGGGGCAAAATAACAGTGAAATGTGATCAACGTACACGTGTTTTTAGGACCTAGAGCACTGTAATATAGTGAAATGCGATCAGCGTACACGTGTTTTCAGGACCTAGAACACTGCAACAGTGAAATGTGATCAGCGTACACGTGTTTTCAGGACCTAGAACACTGTAACAGTGATATGTGATCAGCGTAGACGTGTTTTCTGGACCTAGAACACTGTAACAATGAAATGTGATCAGCGTAGACGTGTTTTCAGGACCTAGAACACTATAACAGTGAAATGTGATCAGTGTACACGCGTTTTCAGGACCTACAGCACTGTAACGGTTAAATGTGATCAGCGTACACGTGTTTTCAGAACCTAGAACAATGTAATATAGTAAAATATGATCAGCGTACACGCGTTTTCAGGACCTACAGCACTGTAACGGTTAAAT
>NW_013764627.1:0-857 GCF_000517525.1 Limulus polyphemus
ATCAGCATAAAACAACATATTCATCCTGCATAACAATCAGCATAATACGAAGTGTTTCTCTGCTATAAATATCTCCATAAAACAACGTGTTCCTCTTTCGTAACTATCAGAATAAATCAACGTGTTTCTCTTCTATAACTATCAGCATAACACAAGATATTCTTCTTCTTCTATAATTATAAGCATAAAACAATGAATTCCTCTTCTATAACTATCAGTATAAAATATGTTCCTCTTCTATAACAATCAGCATAAATGGACGTGTTTCTCTTCTATAACTATCAGTATAAAATATGTTCCTCTTCTATAACAATCAGCATAAATGGACGTGTTCCTCTTCTATAACTATCACTATAAATCGACGTTTTCTCTACTATAGCAATCACTATAAATGGACATGAACATTTTCTCTAACTATCAGCATAAAACAGCGTTTATCTCTTCTGTAACTATCAGCTTTGAACAACGTATTCTATAACATAACTATCAGTATCAAACATGTTACTCTTCTAGGACAAACAGCATAAATTAACGTGTTCCGCTAACATAACTATAAGTATAAAACTACGTGTTCCTCTTCTATAACTATCAGCATAATACGAAGTTGTCTGTACTATAACTGCAATCATAAGGGGACATGAACCTCTTCTATAACTATCAGTATAAAACAGCAATTACTTCTTCTATATCTATCAGCCTAAAACAACCTGTTTCTCTTCTATAACAAACAGCATAAAGTAACGTATTCTTATAACACAACTATCAGTATAAAACACTTTCTTCTTTTATAACCATCCGTATAAAACAACGTGTTTATCATCTATAACTATCAGCATAAGACAATGTATTCCTCTTTT
>NW_013764628.1:0-852 GCF_000517525.1 Limulus polyphemus
GAATTTCTTCCTATTTTTGTTTTTCACACAGACAGTACAGAAATTTTATTTGATAGAAAAACTTACTTAAATTTCATGGATTGTTTCCAAATTTGGAACACTGATAGATCTTTACAACCTATAATTAGATGTCAAATGTGGTCTAATTATAAACCATATATGTAAAGATATTAAATAAAAACTACTCAATTTTGACCAAAATTTGTGCACATGCATAAGCAAAAAGTCGTGAGCTATTGGTATGAAATTTTTACTACAGCTTCACCCAAGAGTAATAGTGGACCGTTTTTAGTTTTTTGTCATTTAGATTAAATACAGCAGATTTAGAACAGCAGAACTTTATAGTGAATGCAGGTAAAGATACATAAGTATTGGTTTACCCAAGCAAGCTAGATTAGCAGTTCTAGCTAAAGTTCTCAAAAGAACCATATGGGTGGATTGTTATTATTCATTGCCAACTTCTGAGCACAAATTTGCTAAATTTTATGCTCCTAATTAACTTTTCTCCTCAGGCTGGTGCAGTTTGTTACCATTTGTATCACTTTGACTGGGGAACGATATTTATGCAAAAAAACATACAATAACTCTGAGTGTTCCTCACAAAACATTGTAAGATTTGTTAAAGTTTATAAGTATTTTGTACACAAAGAATGACAATATTATAATAACATATTTCTAATAACTATTTCAGTAGTTTGAGTGCAGGATGATTTTCATTTTAAGTTTAAAAATATTTTCTTCGTCTTATAGTTTTCATATTTTATTTGCTTAACTTCTAGAACCTCCTAAATGAATATCAAAATTTTCTTTAAGGTAAACGTTTATATTTTATTTTCATTTTCTCTACCATAT
>NW_013764629.1:0-856 GCF_000517525.1 Limulus polyphemus
AAGGTGTTAGATCACAAAGGAGTACCAGAAGCCATATGAAAACTCTGTGGTGTGACAGGACATTATGCAAGGTTATGGTGACCAGTGTGGGTAACTATTGAGCTCATGGGCATAAAGGACAGACACAAAGTATACTTGGCTGACATTGAAGCCCCATGCATATTATGGTTGGACTACTTACTATTGAGGAAGTATGTAGTTAACTTTGATAAAATGACGTTTGGGAACAACAAAGGCCAAATTCCAGTAAGTGTTGCTGCATCTGTTGATTTGCATGTCACATCACTTAAGTCAACTACAATACCCCTATGTCAGAGAAGATAATTTGGGGTAGAATAAAAGAACATCCCCAAGGAAGCCCGATGCTTGGGGAGGCGGTGGAAGACCCATCCAGGCCAGCAGACATGAAGATTAGAAGGTTACTTGTGCAAGGTCATCAAGTAGTACCCATAACAGTGGCTAATTTCTCTAAATGTGAGCTGACACTTAAGGAAGGGGCATTGTTGGGTGTGTTTCAAGAGGTAGAGCTAGTCAATGTTAAGGCAAGAAATACAACCATAAAGAAAGGACATCCTCTCCCAGAACATTTAACTGACCTCAAGAAGAGCATATTCTTTTTGTCATCATCACAGGCTCTTCAGGTTAGGGAACTCTTGGCGAATTATGCAGACGTCTTTTCCAAAGGGCATCATGACCTTGGCTGCACAGACCTTGTGGAGCATAGAATAAACACAGGCAATCACCATCCAATAAAGATCCCTCCGAGGAGAATAGCTCTGGTAAAGCCACAATAGATGGAGAATGTCATGGATGGCCTAATTAAGGAAGGGATAGACGAGAAATCAGATAGTCCCTG
>NW_013764630.1:0-857 GCF_000517525.1 Limulus polyphemus
CACAAAGCATCACTTTCTGTGGATGGAGTCCAGGTTTTGGGGTCGGAAGTGATTTTTGTCTAGTACTGAGCCAGTGCTTTTGGCGTTTAATATTCGCATAGAAAATCCATTTTCCATCACCGGTGACAACTCTGTCCAAAAATGGTTCACGCGCATTATGCGTCAGAAGAGACGAAGCAACGATCACACATTGGAAACGATGATTATAGGAGAGTTCAAAAGGCACCCAAGTACCTTCTTTATGGCGTTTCCCATATTCCTTAGATGTTTACGTATTGTTTCATGAGAGACATGCAATTTCAGGGCCATTTCACGAATGCATTGCGTTTGGTTAGGGGCCTGGAATGGCCAGGTGGTTAGGGTGCTCGACTCACAATCTGTGGGTCGCAGGTTCAAATCCCCGTCACACCAAACATGCTCGCCCTTTCAGCCGTGGGGGCGTTATAATGTGCGGTCAATCCCACTATTCGTTGGCAAAAACGTAGTCCAAGAGATGGCAGTGGGTGGTGATGACTATAGTCTTACACTGCTATATTAGGGAAGGCTAGCAGAGACAGCCCTCATGTAGGTTTGCATGAAATCCATAACAAACAAACTTTTGGTTAGACTCAACAAGCATCTTCAGAGCATCAATATCAATTCCACAGTTTTTAAGGCTAAAGTCACCAGAACGAAATTTGCTGAACCATCATTGACACTTACGAACGTTCAAAAGATTTCCATAAACTTCTTTGATATTCTTTGTGGATACAGTGGCGTTGTTTCCCTTCTTATATTCAAACAGTATTACATGCCGACTGTGTGTTGCGTCATGTGCCATCACTATAAGGTATTAGAGTTATACTAAACTTTACACA
>NW_013764631.1:0-855 GCF_000517525.1 Limulus polyphemus
GTTATGAATAATATTAATTAAAGTAATCATTTGAAGTTAGTTTTAGAAAGACTCAATCTGAAATACCCGTCAAATGATGCGGAATGTTTAAACTTAATTAAAACAATGTAAATTTAACAGCAATAATATATTTCAAAATAATAACTTGAACATAAACTTTATCTCAAAATGTTAAAATTATTACAAAGATTCTTCATAAACAACATTTGCAGTTTGCTTTCCATCTACCAACAAATAAAGATTTTGAGGCGTTCCCAACCTTGAACACTACATCTCATTGACCATGACAAAAACATAGTTTTTTTGAGAAACAATCCAGCAACTTTCATACTTTGACTTTGAACCCCTATTGAATAATCAATGTTGTCTAAAGTGTCAACCTGCCAAGATTGCTTGAGATTGACTCAATAGGCTGGAAATAATTAACCAACAGGCTTTACAAAATATAAATAGGATTAAGTTCAATTTAGACCCCCTTAGGACATTTCCCATAGTTCATAGTGTTTACATACAAATTTTGGATGAGATTGGCCCAATAGGCTCGGAGGAGTTAGGGTATAAACAAACAAACACACATTTCTTCTTTATATGTATCGTAAGGAATTTGTTGTTATGTATTTATTTTAATATGAACGTTGTTTAGATCAAGTTTATATTTAAAAACATGCATAGCTTGTAGTGTTAGATATGTATTGCGAAACTTCCGCCTATTCTCCAAAGTTATAGAAGATTCTCGAGAGTAGGAATCAACAATATATCTATATAAGTAAACGTTTAAATATAGCTCAGTAGTGTTATATAATCTGAATTTTCTAGAAAACTTTCCCACGCCTATAAATACAACCAACGCGGCGC
>NW_013764632.1:0-858 GCF_000517525.1 Limulus polyphemus
GCCACCACAACGAGCACACGTCACAGAACCACAACAAGATGTCTTCGAATGACCGAACCTCTGGCACTGAAAACATCAGAGAGGGTTGGGAATATAGGGCTGTACCTTACAGTTCAAATAACTTGCCTTAACAGCGACAGGTGGACGTGGTGATGAAAACATCAAAATCAGAACTGAGGTTGGCACCACAATACCATCTTGAGATCCTTCAAACTGCTGAAACTCCTTGGCTGGAGAACTTCAAATCCCTATCAACTTCAAATCCCTATCAACAATAACTCCTTGTGACGAATTCAAGGAAACGTGGAAAGTAACCTCAATGGGTATATCCCCAATGGCCTTTGAATTAAAGAGGAGTTCACTGTGCTTAGCTGTGGATCTTTCAACCAAGATGTCTCCAGAACGGAGCTTCTTAACTGACTTTGGAGAGCCAAAGCCCTTCTGAATTAAAAAAGGGAGACATTTGCCCTAAAGATTTATCGGACAGTGAATGCAGGATCAGGAAGCGAGGTACAGGTGTACTTTGTGATGGAGACTGTATTTTCAGTCTTCTAGGGATAGTCGTTTACTGATTAGCAGAGTTTTAACATTTTTTTTATTTGGATTGGGGGATCAATAATTAAGAAGAAAGATTCAGTGACCACTGACCCAACCCACCAAGGAGTCCTAAGAGGGGATGCACTACAATGTCAAACAAGGACACTACAGCAATGCCAGGGTTTTGTGAGCACTATACACAAACACCAGCATCAGACATGATGTCCACAACACCCATTGAGAATGCTTAACACTAGTACTCAGTTGACCCTAGCCCGAGTGGACCAGCCGATTGACCCCTGGGGGGGCACCGTCTACAGG
>NW_013764633.1:0-857 GCF_000517525.1 Limulus polyphemus
GAAAAGCTCAGAATGTCCCCTAGTGGCTTTCTCAGCCTTTTTAAAGTGTTTGGATGCCATCCTGTTCTTTCAAACCAAGAATTCAAGGAGGTAGGTTGTGTCTTTAGTCTGCTCGAAATTTCCTATTTTTTTAGACCCAAATACAGATTAGTTACTAAGCTTGATAAACTGTAGTGGAATTCTAAGGTATCGATATAGTAATTTATGATTTTTTGGTTATTCAGTAGTATATATATATAAAATCTAAAAACAATTATTTCATATCCTCCATGTGCAAAATTTTAAAAGGCTTAGCAGCCTACATCAAGTAGCAACTGAATACAAAGGTCATAACTAGAAGAGATAATTGTTTGCTTTACTTCTTTATTTACTGTTCTGTTTTAAGAAAAATAAGTTTAAGAACTTATTTCTAAATTGTAATAATCTATATACATATATAATGTATAATAATTGAAACGTGGCTGTATTTTATAAAATACTAGTCTACTAAAACACAGCCAAGACAGGTCACTTTGTCAGTTTTAGATTATCAGATATAGTAACATGAGAGCACCTGTGCAGAATCATTATAACTTATGTATTGTTAGCCAGGCACAGCTGAAAGGTCAATATAAATAGAATAATAAATGTACAATGTTATGAGATTTAAGCTACTTAGTCTAAACATTTATGTTTTCGTGTTATAATTTGTTGTCATTCTAGAACGAAAGAGGCATAATTTATATTTATTTCCTAATTTTTTGTGGTGGTTACAAGATCAGTCAAATCTACCAAACCCATACAGAGATTTGTTTGTGAAAATAAGAAATAAAATATCAAGTTTTCTTAAGAAATGTTTGATAACTATCTCGACAGTA
>NW_013764634.1:0-855 GCF_000517525.1 Limulus polyphemus
TGTCGATGTCCTCTTTAACACCTTCCACATTTGCATACGTTTTCCCATTAAGATGGTAATTTGATGGTCCATATCTGGAAAATATAGTGGGTGGGGGAGAACTTCCCAACCCAACTCCATAATCTTGTGTTCCGTCAAACGTGCCACATGTGGACGTGCATTGTCGTGGAGAAGAACACCTTTCTGATTGAAGGGCGTTTCTGATGAAGGGCTTGATTTAACGTTCCCGTTGCTGACTATAGATCTCTACATTGGCAGTTCGCTTTGGATTGAGGAGTTCAAAATGAATTACTTTTTGATGTCCTACCAAATGCAAAGCATCACTTTCTGCGGATGGAGTCCAGGGCAGAAGTGATTTTTGTCTAGGACTGAGCCATTGTTTTTAATATTCGCATAGAGAATCCATTTTTCATCACCGGTGACAATTCTGTCCAAAAATGTTTCACGCGCATTACTCGCCAGAAGAGACGAAGCAACGTTTACACGATGATCATCGAAGAGTTTTCCCATATTCCTTAAATGTTTACGTATTGTTTCATGAGAGACATGCATTTTCAGGGCCATTTCCCAAGTGTGTTGCCTTGGGTTAGACTCAACAAGTGTCTTCAGAGCACCAATATCAATTCCAACATACCGGCTCCTGTCATCACAGTTTTTAAGGTTAAAGTCACCTGAACAAAATTTGCTGAACCATCGTTGACACTTACGAACATTCAAAAGATTTCCATAAACTTCTTTGATATTCTTTGTGGCTACAGAGGCGTTGTTTCCCTTCTTGTATTCAAAGAGCATTACATTCCGAATGTCTGTCTCATCGTGTGTCATCACTATAGGGATTAGAGTACGCTAAACTTT
>NW_013764635.1:0-855 GCF_000517525.1 Limulus polyphemus
GCTTAATTCCAAACAAAAAAAAGTGAAAAAATAACCTGCCATAAACTTCATAAACTGAGTCACGAGATAGTTAGTGAACAATATAGTTGGTGAATTTTTGCTGTTTATCACTCGATATTCTTATTAATATTGAAAAGTGACTTTGAAACATTGTTGCTGTTTTTTAACTTAGGTTTTTCTTCTGGTGGTGGATTCCATTATTTGAAATTTATGTTTTATTGTTCATTAACATTAGTGTCAAGTCTTGGCCAGGCACGTGTTTATTTATTGTGTTTTAGTTAAGTGCTAAATTATATTCCAAGTGGTGTTACAGTTGAATAAATTGCTGTTTTTTTAAACACTAGTTGTAGCGGCGTGTTATTTTAGAACGTTACGCTACCTACCTCACACATCTATAGTTGTTTTCATTAAATACTTTGCATAACTCAGGTACTCATTATTATTCATAGATCAACTGCATGTGAAGTTACATAGTAATAGTTCTATGAATTATTTTACCAATACTTTGAAAAATTGTATCACTCATTTTCCAAGATCTATAGATCTTGAAAATTCGTGGGCAGTAGCCTTAGCTGATATATAGTATCTTCATAGCTCACGGTAATGTACCTGATGATACAGGCTGGGTTTCTTAATCTTTAGGCCTTCAGCATACTACTGTAATAAATTATATTAGTATCAATGGGCCTGGTATGGCCTGTTGGTTAGAATGCTCGACTCAAAACCTGCAAGTTTATTGTTTGTTATGAATTTCGCGCAAAGCTACACGAGGGCTATCTGCGCTAGCCGTTCCTAATTTAGGGGTGTAAGACTAGAGGGAAGGCAGCTAGTCATCACCACCCACCGCCAACACTT
>NW_013764636.1:0-850 GCF_000517525.1 Limulus polyphemus
TTATTATATATATATATATATATATATATATATAGGGTACTGGGTATTATTTCAGAAGGGCATTTGTCGCACATGATTCTTTTTGATATTTTCGCAAATCGGCTGTACGATTTCTACAAAGATACGTCAAATACAACGTATTAATCATCAGTCGAAGATAGTGATAAGCAATAACACACACACACGCGTACACGTACATTCGAGAAAGACGAATATTTACAAAATGAAATAAATAAGAATATCTTTTCTGGATTATTCGTGAAAACTAAATATTATGGGTCACAAACATCACCAAATTTGGCAAATATGACATTTACTGCATGGTTTACATTAAGGTTGATTATGTCTGTCTGTTTGTTTCTAACACAATGGGCTCTCTGTGCTCTGTCCACCACGGGTATCGAAACCCGGATTCTAGCGTTGTAACTCCGCAGACGTACCGCTGTACTACTGGGGGGCTCGATTATGTCAACGAAGTGAACACGTCAACTTTGTTTGTTTGTTTTAGAACAAAACCACATTGGACTATCTGTTGTGCCTACCATGAGGAATCGAACCCCAGGTTTTTAGCGTTGCAAGTCTGGAAACTTACCGCTGTCCCACCGGGAAACAAACACGTCAGAAGTAACAGATTAAGGGCAAGATATTATCCTTAGTATGGAGATGTTCTTCAGTTATTATATCACGTGGGTCTGGATACATTCATTATACTTTTAATCCATGTTGCCTTTTATGTTATTAGAGGCAGGATTTTCTACTTTGATGTTGTCCTTGGAGAGAGAGAAAAAGATACTATGGTGTAAACTTTTTATACAGGTTTTTTACAGTACTGTGGAAAAGTGTTAGGACA
>NW_013764637.1:0-912 GCF_000517525.1 Limulus polyphemus
TTTAATGTCTGAACTGCTGCTTAAATATTTCTAGGGTTTGAAATGTATTAGAAATTATTTGCTCTTCTGGCAAAACACATTTTACCACTGCTTTACTGTATACATTAGAGCAATGTTATTTTTCAACTGTGAACTGTTACTGACAACCTACACAGTAACAAAACATGTATTAAACAAATGTGTTTGTCTTGATCAAATTTAAAAATACCAAAAATTATTAAGGTTTGTGTATAGAAGAAAATAGTCAGCATTTTTTGTACTTTGAATAACTTTAACAATTTTTGTGTTTATAAAGTAGTAACAGACAACTAAAAAAACATTACCCTTATGATAGGATTATCTTGCTTATAGAGTCTCTTTCAAAACAGTCACTTTTGTTTCTGTAAAACTGTAAAAGCTTTTTTTTTAATTTTTACAACAGCTTAAATATAGCAAAACAAGAAAAAATTATGTAGATATTCTTATATTTTTATTTCATAGACTAAAATCAGCATTGTTACTTGTTCATTTGGAATCAAATATTGGAATGATGCATTTACACGGAAGATAGTTTAAAGATGTGATTAAAGATTTTTTTTCAATTTCATATTATTAGAGGGTAAATAACTTGCTAGTATGTGAAAGATATCCTGTGATTTTTGTTTTAAGTGAACTTCTTCAAAACTTGTATCAGAACTTTTTTTTTCTACAATATCTAATTTCCTCATCTAGGTTTCTTCAAAAGGAATATGCTGAAGAGCCACATGAAAATTCATCAGCAGTCTAGTAGATACACTAGGACAGTACCAGGTAAGTTGTTCCTCCTCCTCCTAATGGTTAGTACAAACCATTAGAAACATTATATTTAATCTGAATTCATCAGCAGCCTAGTAGATATACTAGGACAGTACCAGGTAAGATGTTCCTCCTCCT
>NW_013764638.1:0-953 GCF_000517525.1 Limulus polyphemus
AAAACCATAATATACTCGTCCACGGTCCATTTGGTTGACACCCTGAAAAATAAAACATAAAATCATAACGTTATCTTTCAACGTTAGTTCACTCTTTGGTTAAGGTTTTATTTAATGAATTCAGTGAAAAACATGATGGACTGGATAGAGAACATTTTGTTATTTCTAATAAATATGAAATATTATAATCTGAGCAGACTCACATGGAGATTTACTAAATTATTTGACTTTAAAAGAAACAGATTATATATACATATACACACATACATACTTTGATTTTCACAGCTATACATACTCAAAACTTTCAACACAGAAAGATTTTCTTTTTAGACTTCTTGTACATTTATTTATTCTTTATCTTCCGTTCATTAATATTATGAACGAATTGAATACCTCACGTTTTAAAACTTATTAATAAACTATAACGTAAAACTAAGAAATTATGTAATAAAATTATTTTGACATGTATATATACAACTTCTCTGAACATAAACATTTAAATCATTACGTCATTACAAAATATGAAAAAACTGAATATCATTATAGTTACTAATATTTCCTAAATAAAATTCCAATTTTCTTTATTTCTGTTTACCTTCAGCACACTGTAAAGCCATACTGGTTATTTTAGTGATAAGAATAGTAACCACAATAACTAGAATAATCACATAACATGTAGAGTTACACTGTATATCCTACTCGAGCAAAAAAATAAAAGACAGAACACAAATTAGACGTGAGAAATAGGAAAGCGTATAATCTACAAAGGACAAACAAACACAATTCAATGAGACATATTTACTGAACAACAAAGATCACCCCTATCTAGAAACTGGAATATCGATTATATATATCTTGATATGTCTCATTGAATAGTAGCTATCCCCTTTAGTCTTTTGTTGTTCAGTAGATCACTCCTCTCTAGAAACTGGAATATCGATTATATATAACTT
>NW_013764639.1:0-857 GCF_000517525.1 Limulus polyphemus
TTTGGACCAAAACAGTGATGGTAACATTACCCACATATATGTCAAACAACCATTTGGGCCAGAACAATAGCATAACATAATGTTTGGGGTAACATGGTACCTATTGGTCCATCTCGGCTGTTCCATCCTCTAAACTAAATTAAAATAATTTTAAAAAAATCTTATAGCCAGCCTTTATCATTCATATACTTATCAAGCCTTTTCTTAAACTCACTTAAATTTACCGTCTCTACAACATCTGAAGGCAACTCATTCCATAGGCCAACCACCCTGTTAGAAAAATGAAACTGTCTTAGATGAAGATGACTCCTATCCTGCCAAAATTGATATTTGTGTCCCCTATTCCTACTGTTCTCACTGTTAAATATTTAAAAAAAAAAAAAGATGATGCACCAACACTATAAATTCTCTTTATAATCTTAAACACCTCAATCACATCCCCCCCCCTAACTCTTCGTTTTTCAAGTGAAAACAGTTTAAGATATTTCAGCCTCTCCTCCTATGATAACCCCTCCATCCCAGGCGCCATTCTAGTAACCCTTCTCTGAACCCTTTCCAGCAAATAAATGTCTTCCCTAAGGTAAGGAACCCAAGACTGAACAGGATATTCCATATGTGGCCTAACCAGTGTTGATTTCAGTTATTACATTTTGTTAATGAGGGATTTCATTTGCATCTATCTGTTTTTGTTTTAACCCTCATCTGCCCAGCACTATTTTATTCACTAATTGGCCAACTTGTCTACACACGTTTTAAAATCCACATTCTTATTGTTTTCCGGTAATTTTTGGATGTTTTAAGATTTTTTTAGAAGAATTTTCACTAAATAATCCGTAATTCGATATTTGCCTGAATTG
>NW_013764640.1:0-855 GCF_000517525.1 Limulus polyphemus
ATATATATATATATATATATATATATATATATATACATTCACGCTTTGATTACAAGCACTATAAAGGTATGAAACTTTTTGCCCCATAGTGGCACAGCGGGCAGGGTACAGATAGTCCATTGTGTATCTTTGTGCTTACCTACAAACAAATAAAACTTTTAATAATCAATTCTACCAGCAAAAATACTCATGCGGTTTTAATATAAATTGTCTTAATATTTTTTGTTTGCATGTTTCTGTTGAAAAGTTAGTTTAATGTCTAAATGAGTTGTTATAGTTAAGCACAAAGCTATACAATGAGCTGTATGTACTCTACTCACCACGGGTATCGAAACCCGGTTTCTAGTGTTGTACGTCCGCAGACACACCGCTGTGCCATTGGTGGGATTGTCTAAATGAATGAACCCTTCATTTCATGCTCTATAATACTTTTCTTTTTCTGTATTAAAACTCGATGTATAGACGTTTTTGAACTTGGAGGCATACTTTCACTACCTGCGAACAGTACACAATCCCAGATCCATGTGTTTATATACAATGTGATACATATAGGTTTCATAATTCAAATTATTGTTACAATTTAAATGAGAATACATTAAAAAATGTGGTTGAACAAAAAGATCTTGGTGTTGTGATCGAAAAATCACTTAACTTATCTAAACAGTGTATTGTAGCTAGCAGTAGGGCTAACGGGATTTTGGGTACAATCTATAGGAATACTGAATACAAGGCAAAGGATATTATTGTTTCACTGTATAGATCACTTGTCAGGCCTCATTTAGACTACTGTGTACAGTCTTGGGCTCCCTTCCTTAAGAAGGACATTGAATTGTTGGAGAAGGTTCAGAGAAGAGC
>NW_013764641.1:0-857 GCF_000517525.1 Limulus polyphemus
GCCCGTCACCGGTATCGAAACCCGATTTCTATCATTGTAAGTACACGGATACACTGCTGTGCCACTTGAGGAGCGTTATATCAGATAGGTAACGTTAAATAAGTAAAAATAATTATAATTTTCAATGATGAATAATGATAATTCTTTGGATATACTTTTTAATGGAAATTGGAAATTACTTCTTAAAATTCTGAATTTCTTTTGAAAATTAATATAAAAGTTAGAAAAGAACTATCACTCAAAATTATTAATGAGCACTACGGGAATGTAGCTAAAGTTTCAAGTTACATCAAGATAACTGGTCCTATTATATTTTCTGTATAGTGGCTATCCCTTTCAGTCTCAGTTGTATTTGTATATAACCGATATTATCTTTCTCTAGTTATGTTATGTCACTCCTCTACTTGTTGTGGTTACTATTCTTATCTCTAAAGTAGTCAGTCTGGCTTTACAATGTATTAAAGTTAAACAGAAATAAAGAAATTCGAAACTTTATTTAGTAAATATTAATAACTATATGAAATGAAGTTTTATATATGTATATATATCGTACGGAAAGTAATATTTTAAGTTTATTGATGTTTCTGTTTAGAGAAGTTGTGTACTAGTAATTTAATGTTAAAATGAATTTTTATTATAATTTTTTAACCTTTACGTTATACTTTGTTAATAATTTTGAAAACGTTAGTAATTTATGCAAATGATACATTTCGACTTTTCTTTATCCCTAATAAGTGGTTCACAATATTAAAAAATGGAACGGTTATGATGCTGAAGAATAAATAAATAAACATGAAATCTTTCTATGTTGAAACTTTTGGATATTATAATATATTTATAGCTGTGAATATTTATTC
>NW_013764642.1:0-857 GCF_000517525.1 Limulus polyphemus
TGAAATTGATGTTAAAATGTAGGTACTGTCAGAGACTATAACGTGAAATTGATGTTGACATGTAGATACTGTTAAATACCGTAACGTGAAATTGATGTTGACATGTAGATACTGAATACTGTAACGTGAAATTGATGTTGACATATAGGTACTGTTAAAAACTGTAACATGAAATTGATGTTGAAATGTACGTACTGTTAGAGACTATAACGTGAAATTGATGTTGACACGTAGGTACTGTTAATGACTATAACGTGAAATTGATATTGACATGTAGATACTGTTAAATACTGTAACGTGATATTGATGTTGACATGTAGATACTGTTAAATACTGTAACGTGAAATTAGTGTTCACATGTAGGTACTGTTAGAAAATATAATGTGAAATTAATGGTGACATATAGGTACTGTTAGAAAATATAATGTGAAATTAATGGTGACATATAGGTACTGTTAAAGACTGTAACGTTAAATTACTGTTAGAGACTGTAACGTGAAAGTGATGTTGACATGTAGATACTGTTAGAGACTGTAACGTGAAATTAATGTTGACATGTAAGTACTGTTAGAGACTAAAACGTGAAATTGATGTTGACATGTAAGTACTGTTAGAGACTCTAATGTGAAATTGATGTTGACATGTATGTACTGTTAAAGACTGTAACGTGAAATTGATGTTGGCATGCAGGTACTGTTAGAGACTGTAACGTGAAAGTGATGTTGACATGTAGATACAGTTAAATACTGTAACGTGAAATTGATGTTGACATATAGGTACTGTTAAAAACTGTAACATGAAATTGATGTTGAAATGTAGGTAGTGTTAGAGACTATAACGTGAAATTGATGTTGACA
>NW_013764643.1:0-857 GCF_000517525.1 Limulus polyphemus
CTTGTTTATTTTCTCGTTCTTCTTGTTTCTTTTCTTTTTCCTCCAACAACTGCTGTAATCTCTTTTGTTTATTGTGCTGTTCGAGCTGCCATTGTTGCAGGTTTTCTTGCAATTGCTGTTGTCTCTCTTTTTCTTTTCTTTTTCCTTTAACTTGTTTATTTTCTTGTTTATTTTCTCGTTCTTCTTGTTTCTTTTGCTGTTCTTGTATTGCTGCCATCAAATCTGCTAAGCTGTAGTTTGATTTGCCGCCTCTCGTTTCCATTTTTTTCCATCCCACTCTCTGACACCAGTTTGTTACGTCTCTGGTCGTTAGTTAATTTTCTGTAAAAATTCTTTTCGAAGACACTTTAGCGATACAAGTCCTTTCTTAAATAAAACTGGTTTATTCTTTCTGAATACAACTTTGAAATTCACTTAATTTACACGGTCAACGCTATAGCTTAAACAAACGCTATAATTCACAACGAACGACACACGCGCTCGACCCAACAATACGTCTCTATCTCTGTCTGCAGTTCAATTACACTACATTGTTGCCGTCACTTCTTACCGGTCTTATATACATGAATACCGCATACCTAGTAACCTCTCGAGGCTTCAAGAAGGGACATGAACGTTCTAGAAGCACATGACGTGTTACTAGAGTCACGTGACCTCCGCTGTCGTAACAGTACATATCTTCAAAGCTCTGTTAACATAACTATAAAACGCAGACATTTTTTGTGACTTAGTATGACATGATTCTTGGTGTGGGGGCATAAGAACAGAAAACGGTTTCCGGTAAACTGATGTTTCTAAATTACCTTATACATTCCTTTTCCCCAATACATCTAGAAAAGGCAAACTATTATTTTCTC
>NW_013764644.1:0-857 GCF_000517525.1 Limulus polyphemus
TGTGGCTTGTTATTGATAGTACACAGTATCGTTAAATATTGTGTCTTCTTTTGGACAGTATACAGTATTGATAAATCTTGTCTTCTTATAGACATTACACAGTATTGTTCCATCTTCTGTCTTCTTATTGACAGTACACAGTATCGTTAAATCTTGTGGCTTGTTAGTGGTTGTACACAGTATCGTTAAATCTTGTGGCTTGTTAGTGATAGTACACAGTATCGTTAAATCTTATCTTCTTATTGATTGTACATAGTATTGTTAAATCCTGTATCTTCTTATTGACAGTACACAGTATTTTTAAATCTTGTGTTTTATTATTGACAGTACACAGTATTGTTAAATCCTGTGTATTCTTATCGAAAGTACACAATATTGTTAATCTTTTGTGTTCTTTTCGACAGTACACATTATTGTTAAAAATTGTGTCTTTTTATTGATAGTACACAGTATTGTTAAATCTTGTGTCTTCTTATTGATAATACAAATCATTGTTGAATCTTGTGTCTTGTTATTGATAGTACACAGTATCGTTAAAACTTTTGTCTTCTTATGATAGTACATAGGATTGTTAAATCTTGTGTCTTCTTATTGACAGTACACAGTATTGTTAAATCTCGTGTCTCCTTATTGATAGTACACAGTATCGTTAAATCTAGTGGCTTGTTATTGAGAGTACACAGTATCGTTTAATCTTGGGTCTTCTTATGATAGTACATAGGATTGTTAAATCTTGTGTCTTCTTATCGACAGTACACAATATTGTTAAATCTTTTGTCTTCTTATTGACAGTACACAGTATTTTTAAATATTGTGTCTTCTTTTTGATACTACACAGTATTGTTCAATCTTGTGTA
>NW_013764645.1:0-1239 GCF_000517525.1 Limulus polyphemus
CAAAGACTTGTACCCGATTCTGGTTCAAAGACCCTGAAAACCTATTCCTACATTCCAATCATTCGTGGTTGACTTTCTTTATGTAGATTCACACGTGGATCGTAAGGTGTCTTCAGGAATAAAAATATTTACTTATATATTAACCCCTGAATTGTGACTTTCCTCTGGAGTGTTTCTGTTGATTAATACTTGGATGGTGAAATTATTCGTAGTTAAAACTGTTCACAGGTGTTACTTATTTCACATAAAGATGACCAAAGTTTCATACCGATCAAGATATTTTGCTTTCTTGGGGGTGAACACTTTAATCACGTGTTTCTTGCCTCTCAAAGTAACTAGCATTCTGAAGAGGTTTTTTGTGTGTGTGTGTGGTGGGGGGGGGGGGCTACAACAGTGCAAGCTAACTTGATATATCTTTGTGTTGATACCGATTTGATACTGTTAATCTGCTATTCTTACATGTTTGGTGAACGTAATTATCACAGGTAAGAACAGTATCAATCACTCTTTGAACATTTGTACACGGATCTCTGATATGGTGCCCGGATTTCGTTAAATGAAGTTCATTGTTTTGTTATGCAGTTCATCTTGTGATCTCTGGATTGGTAATGATAATGTAGACTCGACTAACTCGCCAACAAATCTAATCATAAACAATAAATGATACCTTTCTAATCAGCGTCGAGTAGTTCCAGAAAAACCACCAACCGTTTTTCATTTTTATTTTCAGTCGCGGCATAGCGGCTCATTGAACGTCTCCGAGTTTTTCTTTTCCCATACAAACTTTAAGCTCATAGCCCTGTCATCTCTTGACCGATTTGAGATCTAATTACAATTTTGGACTCAGCATAATATTTATAAATATTAATATCTTGTTTGTTTGAAGTTAAGCCCAAAACTACACAATGGGCTATCCGTGCTCTGCCCACCACGAGTATCGAAAACCAGTTTCTAGAGTTGTAAGTCCCCAGAAATTCCGCTGTGCCACTGGGGGGGGGGGTAAATATTCATAGCATCATCTTTTTCTTTACATTTTTGACTTCGGTAGGTTGTGAAATGTGTTTGTTTTTTGCCAAGTGTAAAGCTACAGAATGGACAACTTGTGCTGCGCATATCACGAGTATCGAAAGCCGGTTTTTAGCGTTGTAAGCCTTCGTCTTACCGTGGACACGTTGGGGAATTGTAGTAATAATAAAGTAACGTATATATATAAGTACGTGCACAACCCTGTCAAGACGC
>NW_013764646.1:0-768 GCF_000517525.1 Limulus polyphemus
GATTCGAACCCACAACTCGCTGATTGCGAGTCGGGCGCCCTAACCACCTGGCCATCCCGGGCGTACAAGTAAATATTAAACCATGGCGCATGTTACGCTGCTATATCAGTAAAGTTTAGAAATAAGGTGTCGTTTTATTGTGACGGTTATATAACTTGATGTCATATATAAAAAAGATGTACTAGTTAAACAAATATCTTGAAATACAGTAAATAAGTGGTTTGCTACGTTTTGTGTGACAGCGACTGTTTCATTCATAGGTAAGATAGGTCAGAATCAAGTGTTGTTATACAAGGAATAAGATGTGTTTTTACTTCTCCATCGTATTACCTCTTCTTTTAGGATGATAATTCAATACTTTATATTCCAGACAGCTTCTTTCTTTCTCTGGCCGTTAAAACTCGAACGGTTCATCTTACACAGAATTTTTATCTTCTGTTTTATCTTGCTACAATACTTTTCGGAATGGTGTGTTTTACATCAGTAAGTGTAGAACAAGGATTACCAACATGTTGTGAAAAAAAACAACATAATATCAATCTTATTATTAACGAAGATATTCAAGTAAATGTGTCGCTGAAGAAATGTTTAAATTTGATGTACATGATCTGGATTTGTGGGCTCTTTACTACATTTCCTCTTGCTTTTGTCTGCATTCCAGCTTTTGTTGCTGAAGGGTGCCGCCACCATAGTGAACAGCAATACTGTCTTCATTCCCAGCAACAGAAGACTCGTTAACTAAAGATTTATACACACACACACACACAC
>NW_013764647.1:0-858 GCF_000517525.1 Limulus polyphemus
ACGAACGAGACTCCTGGGTGTCAAGTGGCTAGACTACGACAGACCATAGTGGTAGTTCGACCTCAACCAACTCCTGGAGGTATCTGGAATGGTACATCAGATCTGCAGTAGGTAGAGGAACACCTACCTCGAAATGGGAATTGATAGGGAAGACAAGCTTCCATACCAAAATCCATCACCACTTGCATTTCCAACACCAGAACCGACATCCAGCGGATAGTAGGAAGGTGGAAAGCCCTGGTGTGAAGACATGTCCGGTCCAAAACCTGACAGCAATGGATATAGCGCTTCCAATACACGATAGGAGGAGGAGGACTGGCCATACACAAGCAGAAAAACGTGCTGCATCTAGCTACAACCAACATCAGATCTGCCAGGAACCAAGATCCAGCTGATAGTAGGAAGAGGGGACCGCAAAGCTGGGGTGCATCTCCAGTCCAAAACCTGGCAACAGTGTGCATTTGTCATCTAGTCTACAATAGGAGGAGGGAAATCGACCAGTACACATGTGAGGACTTACTTAGCTGGACCATCTCCAATCAACACCAGACCCACCAGGGAATGTACATCTGGAGGATTGTAAGGAGGAGTAACGTCTCAGCCTGAGGGTAAAACTGCAATTATATATATATATATTTATGACATGGTGGAGTGCTTCAACCAAAATCTGGCAGCATCTCAAATTGATCATCAGTTCCACAGTAGGAAAGGCATCACACCATAGAAAAAAAAATCAGGCAGATATATAGACAGAAATATGGTGTAGTGCAACAACCAAAACCATATGGCATCTGGAATTGTACATCAGGTCTGTGGTAAGAAGTGTTGTATTCCAGCAAAACTTGCAGAATGACATCG
>NW_013764648.1:0-2095 GCF_000517525.1 Limulus polyphemus
AACTATATGGATTATTATTACGCCGAGTATAACCTAACTATATGGATTATTATTACGCCAAGTATAACCTAACTATATGGATTATTATTACGCCAAGTAAAACTACACTACATGGATTAATATTACGCCAAGTAAAACTCCACTACATGGATTAATATTACGCCAAGTAAAACTCCACTACATGGATTATTATTACGCCAAGCAAAACTAAACTATATGGATTATTATTACGCCAAGTAAAACTAAACTACATAGATTATCAATGCGCCAAGTAAAACTACACTACATGGATTATCAATATGCCAAGTAAAACTACACTACATGGATTATCATTGCGCCAAGTAAAACTAAACTACATGGATTATCATTGCGCCAAGTAAAACTACACTACTTGGATTATTATTACGCCAAGTAAAACTACACTACTTGGATTAATATTACGCCAAGTAAAACTACACTACATGGATTATCAAAGCGCCAAGTAAACTACACTACATGGATTGCTCTTGCCAGACTTTAACTAAGACTAACCAGTTTGCAAAGTTAATGTTTTATTTATCACATAAGGTGTTCTAATTGTACATAACTTGAAGAACTAAATGTCAAATTATAATCTTCTGTTAAGGCCTAGTTATAAGTATTGACATAATAGAGAGGCGACATGCACTGGCTCAAATTCTTATTTACACAATGGGTTAATATTTATTTGAAATTGTTTGTTACTTCTTCTTCAATTGTAGCCCCCCTCCCCAGTGGCACACCGGTAAGTTAGCGGATCTATAACGTGAGAAAATTGTTTCGTTATGGGCACAGCACAGATAGCCCGTTGTGTATCTTTTTGTTTAAATACAAACAAACTAAACGCTCAGTTGTACATATATCGAGAGATGAGGATCCAAGACGTCTGTGTCACAGACTGGCAACAGATAACGGACACTCTGTAAATTAGTGCACGTTTCGAGAACACAACGTGCTGACAGAAACTTGTGATTCAAAAATTTACAGAAATCGACAGTTGTTAAGTAACGTTGTTGGTTATATTATTGCTTGGCAAGTAAAGGTTTTAGTTATATTACACATTTAATTATTATTTACTTTGTTATATTATACATTTTAATTATTATTTACTTTATTATATTATACATTGTAATTATATACTTTGTAATATTATACATTGTAATTATTATTTACTTTATTATATTATACATTGTAATTATTATTTACTTTGTTGTATTACACATTTAATTATTATTTACCTTGTTATATTACACATTTTAATTATTATTTACTTTGTTATATTACACATTTTAATTATTATTTACTTTGTTATATTACACAATTTAATTATTATTTAATTTGCTATGTTACACATTTTAATACACATAAATACATATTGATGGTGGATAATACAGTTGTTTCATTCACAACATAGTTTCTAGCTTTCTTAATAGCACAGTGATATGTCTGCGGACTTACAACGCTAGAAATCGGGTTTTGATACACGTGGTGGGCAGAGCACAGATAGCCCATTGTGTAGTTTGTGCTTAACTTAACGGCCAGTTAAAGTGTTGTCTTTTGTAAACGATGATGAGATCACCAGAAAACTTAAGTTTCGCCGGTTATGATATAGAGAGTCACGGCGTCACCAACAGTAACCGTTGAATGAAATGCGTTTCCCAAGATTCACCATGCGATAGTGTAGGAAACTTTCTCTGTGCATTTTCACTTCTTCTTTCTTTCTAATTTTAGCCATTTAATGAGTTTACATCGGTTTCTAAGGGTTGGTAGAGCTTGGTAATTGGAAAATGGCGGCTAACGACACAAAAATCACATCCTGGGCTCAACACATCGACAATTTTCCCGATATAAAAGTAAATAATAATTACAATGTATAATATAACAAAGTAAATAATAATTAAATGTGTAATATAGCAAATTAAATAATAATTAAATTGTGTAATATAACAAAGTAAATAGTAATTAACTGTGTAATATAACAAAGTAAATAATAATTAAAATGTGTAATATAACAAAGTAAATAATAATTAAAATGTGTAATATAACAAAGTAAATAATAATTAAATTGTGTAATATA
>NW_013764649.1:0-856 GCF_000517525.1 Limulus polyphemus
TATTACAAAACTTTGACAATTCCTGTCCAAGTGTCCAATTGTACTTTTCTACCATCCCATCAGACTGTGGGTGAAGCGGCATTGTCCTGGTCTTTCGTATGCCAAACAACATTGTAGCATTCATGGAAAACAGCTGATTCAAAGTTATGGCCTTGATCAGAATGCAGTTCGTATAGCATACTAAATCTGAAGAATAAATCTCTAATAGCCAAAGCTACAGTTGTAGCTTCCTGATTTGGTATTGCATATGCCTCAGGTCAAGTGTGGTGAAATGATCCACCACCACACAAATGTATTTGTTTCCAGCACGAGTTAGGGGCAACGGACCAGCAATGTCAACAGCTACTCTTTCCATTGGTGTGCTAACTTGATATAACTTCATATGAGCACGTCCCTTATGCTTGGGTCCCCCTTTTAGCACAACATGTACTGCAGTTCCTGCACCATTCTTCCACATCTTGCCTCATACCTATCCAGTAAAATCTCCGTAGGTGACTCAATATTTTCTTAACTCCAAGATGTCCTTTTGTTAAACTATCATGGGATTGACGCAGTACAACTTCCCGTAACTTCCTCGGTATAACTGTTTGCCAGGTCATCACTTTCCCATCTGCAGTTTCCCATCTTCGGACAAGAATACCATCTTCAAGATTCAACTGGTCCCATTGTGCCCAATAGTTCTTTGCCACAGGGCTTAAGCTAGACTTCTTCTCCCAAGCAGGTTGCAAAACACTTGCTTATAGAAAATCAATTATTGGCTTCAAATCTTGGTCTTTCTCCTGTTCTGCTTTGATGTCTATATTTGGTTCCACTTCACCATCATCAACTCTTTCAGTCGGCTTGACTTCAGCTTGAT
>NW_013764650.1:0-868 GCF_000517525.1 Limulus polyphemus
GTCAAAAGTATTATTGAGCCCGCTCGTTGTTATAGCGTTTGTTTAGCGCGATTGTTGAAGTTGAGTGTATCGGTAAAGTTTTATTCGGAAAGAATAAACCAGTTTTATTAAGTAAAGAACTTGTGTCGCTAAAGTTTTGTCGGAACGAAGTTACGGAAAGTTAATTAACAAAAGGAGACGTAACATCTCAAACCCTGATATTTACATTAGTCATATTTTTGTTAACTGCTGAGTGACCGTATAATTTCTTCTGTTTGAAACTTCAATCTAGATGTTTACAAATATATGCAGATATGGTCACTCTGCAGTTAATGAATGACTGTGTATTTTCTTCTATTAAATATTTTACACTTCGTGATAATATAGTTATTTGTTAACTATCTAACTGCTCAGTGATCTTGTAGTTTCGTTCAGCTGATATATAATTCTAATTCGATGACGAGGAACACACTTTGAGATTAATAATGGCTGGAGGCGGCTTAAATGGGTAATGAAGAAAAACTTTAATATAAGTTTAACATAACAGCAAATTTACAACGTTTCGACAAGGTTTTGTCATCATCAGGTACAAGTGATTTACACTGACACGGATATATATATACGGATTGAACAAAGAAGTCACATGACCGGAACTGTTGTGAAACTTAGAAGAGGTATCTAGGTCAGGTTATCGAAAACTTAAACCAGTTTTTAGGCATTATCCAAAACATGCAGAAAAAACTCCTAAAAGCAACCCTGAATTCCAAATATCAAGAACTGGACTATTTACAAAAACTCAAACAGAAATTAGACCACCAACTAGCCTGCTACCTCAAACCAGATGATTACGGCAATATACGACGCGCTATCAACCAAAACCAACTCATTG
>NW_013764651.1:0-855 GCF_000517525.1 Limulus polyphemus
GACTTAATGTAGGATTCAAATTCAAGAGCTCTGGCCATTGCATCCTGCATAGTAGAGGGATGTGCTTTCTTCACTTGTATCTTTAGTTGTGGACTGTCCAAGGCGTCTACAAACTGATCTCTCAGCAACAACTTGAGGAGATCGGGTGGTGCAGTTGGGTAGGCCTTGTGTGCCATACTTTCCAAGTTCTGTGCCATCTCTTGCAGGCTCTCCCCTTTAGCACGGACTCTCGTCCTAAACCTAGCCCTGTAAACTTCAGACTGATTTTGGGTTCCATACCTGAGTTCTAGAGCCGCTACCAGTGCTCTATAGTTGTGCCTGTCATCTGCTGACAACTGCCCAATTATTTCCAGTGGTTGTCCCTTCAAGCTCGTTGCCAGATATACTGCTCTCTGCTTCTCTCTCCATCCATTCGTCTCTGCCAGGAGCTTAATTTGTGCTCTATATGCTACCACGGTGCCTTCCCATCGAATTCCTGTGGCTTCCTTCTTACTGGATCACTCCTATTACTGACATTCATATCTGGGATGTGACTTCTAACAGGACTGAAGATGTCTGCATTAGGGTTTAGCTGCGGGGTCTGGAAGGGGCTTGCCATTGTCTGGGGCTGATTAAGTCGATGGTTAATGTATCCTCCTTGTGTAAAAGACAATGAATCATCCTTTAATGTATCTAAATCGCTTTTAAATAGACTAATGTTTTCCATTTGTACTTCTTGCCACTGTTGTTGACTTTCCTGTAGTTGCTGCTGACTTTCTTCCTGTTTCCATTCTTGTTCCAGTTGCCACTGCTGTAATCTCTCTTCTTGTTTCTTTTCTTTTTCCTCCAGCAACTACTGTAATTTATCTTCTTGTT
>NW_013764652.1:0-854 GCF_000517525.1 Limulus polyphemus
ATGCTCTTTCCTTAAGTTTCTGCTCATATTTAGAAACATTAGCCACTATTATGGGTACTACTTGATGACCTGCCACAAGTGACCTTCCAAGCTTCACGTCTGCTGGCCTGAATGGGTCTTCTACTGCTTCCACAAGCATTAGGCTTCCTTGGCGATGTTCCTTTATTCTACCCCAAATTATCTTCTCTGACATAGGGGGTATTGTAGTTGACTTTAGTGCTGTGGCATGTAAATCAACAGATGCAGCAACATTTACTGGAATCTGGCCTTTGTTGTTTCCAATCGTCATTTTATCAGAGTTAATTACATATTTCCTCGGTAGTAAGTAGTTCAACCCTAATATGCAATGGTTTCCAATCTCAGCTAAATATACTTCGTATCTGTCCTTTATGCCCATGAGCTCAATAGTTACCCACAGTGGTCCTCACAACCTTGCATAACGTCCTGTCACACCATCGAGTTTCTGTATGGCTTCTGGTACTCCTTTGTGATCTAGCACCTTGATACTCACAAGGGTTTGCTGAGATGCAGAATCTATGATAAAGTTGCACTTTTGGACATCCAGTTTTCCTGTCACGTAGACACTATGTGTTCTTGCCATTTTACACTTAGCTGTTGGGACTTTCACGATGAGGGTTGATGGGCTTCCCTCAACACCAACCACTACTGGTTTCCCGAAGCTGACTTATTGGTGGTATTCTTCTTACACTAGCCCCTCATATGTCCTTGCTCTCCACAGTTCCAGCAACCTTTCTGGGTAGCAGCCTTTCCTGCTGTGGCATCTTCCCTGTGTTGAAATTGCCAGCAAGGAGCTCTCTTGTGCCCAGGTTTGTTACAGTGCCAGCAAAGTCCCT
>NW_013764653.1:0-1543 GCF_000517525.1 Limulus polyphemus
GGGTGTTATGGACGACTACGTAATAAATATAGAGGATGTTATGGACAACTATGTAATAAATACACAGGGTGTTATGAACAAGTATGTAGAAATATAGAGGGTGTTATGGACGACCATAAAATAAATACACAGGGTGTTATGGACAACTATGTAGAAATATAGAGGGTGTTATGGACGACTACGTAATAAATACACACGATAGTATGGACACCTATGTAGAAATATAGAGGGTGTTATGGACAACTGTGTAATAACTACACAGAAGTTTATGGACAACTATATAGAAATATAGAGGTGTTATGGACAACTATGTAATAAATACACAGGGTATTATGGACAACTATGTAGAAATATACAGGGTGTTATGGATGACTATGTAGAAATATATATTGTGTTATGGACAACTATATAATAAATATACAGGATGTTATGGACAACTATGTAGAAATATAGAGGGTGTTAT
This sequence comes from Limulus polyphemus, assembly GCF_000517525.1. Classification (NCBI taxonomy): domain Eukaryota; kingdom Metazoa; phylum Arthropoda; class Merostomata; order Xiphosura; family Limulidae; genus Limulus; species Limulus polyphemus. Next base: position 464 of record NW_013764653.1, read on the forward strand.
GGACAACTATGTAATAAATACACAGGATGTTATGGACAACTATATAGAAATATAGAGGTTGTTATGGACGACTATGTAATAAATATACAGGATGTTATGGAAAACTATGTAGAAATATAGAGGTTGTTATGGACAACTATGTAGAAATATAGAAGTTGTTATGGACGACTATGTAATAAATATACAGGATGTTATGGAAAACTATGTAGAAATATTGAGGAGGTTATGGACAACTATGTAATAAATACACAGGATGTTATGGAAAACTATGTAGAAATATAGAGGGTACTTTTGATAATAATGTGATAGATACACGTGGTGTTATGAAAAACTGTGTAATAAATACATAATTTGTTATAAGAACAACTATGTAATAAATACACCGGGTGTTATGGAAACTATGTAATAAATACACCGGGTGTTAAGGACAACTATGTAGAAATATAGAGGGTGTTATGGACAACTATGTAATAAATATACTAGATGTTATGAACAACTACGTAGAAATATAGAGGGAGTTATGGACAACTATTTAGAAATATATAGGGTGTTATGTACAACTATGTAATAAATACACAGGATGTTATAGACAACTATGTAGAAATATAGAGGTTGTTATGGACGTCTATGTAATAACTACACAGAATGTTATGGTCAACTATGTAGAAATATAGATGTTGTTATGACCAACTATGTAGAAATATTGAGGGTGTTATGAATGACTATGTAATAAATACACAGGATGTTATGGACAACTATGTAGAAATATAGAGGTTGTTATGGACGTCTATGTAATAACTACACAGAATGTTATGGACAACTATGTAGAAACATAGATGTTGTTATGAACAAATATGTAGAAATATATAGGGTGTTATTTACGACTATGTAATAAATAAACAGGGTTTTATGGACAACTATGGATAAATATAAAGGATATTTTTGATAATAATGTAATAGATACACTTGGTGATATAAACAGCTGTGTAATAAATACATAAGTTGTTATGAGAAAAACTATGTAATAAATACACCGGGTGTTAAGGACAACTATGTAGAAATATAGAGGGTGTCATGAAC
>NW_013764654.1:0-855 GCF_000517525.1 Limulus polyphemus
GATGACTAGCTTCCTTCCCTCTAGTCTATCACTGCTAAATTAAGGATGGCTAGTGCAGATATCCCCCATGCAGCTCTGCGGGTAAATTAAAAAAAAACAAAAAAAATCTTTATAAGATAACAAATGTTAAGTTTAACAGAAATTTAAGCAAAAACTATTATAGGAAGTTCAAGCTAGAAATATTAATAAGTTTTTGGGGAATTAAAGTATTCTAAAACATTAGAATCATCAACATTGTAGAAATTACTAAAATTAAGAACTGTATTATTGAATGATAACTTAGTTTTAGTTTTGTTATACTTAGGCTGTCTGATAGGTATAATTGATGATATGCAGAAAAGTTAGATTGGGTAAAGGATTTATTGTGTTAAAGATGTAAGAAATAAATGTAAGGGAAATTTTTGGAGATATGTGTTAAAATAATAATTCTAAATTGTTTTTAATGTTTGTTACAAGACTAAATATTTTATAATATATATTTAATTTAACCATAGAATTAATACCATTGCCCAAATGGACCCCATTTGGTGTTTATTTTTCCAACTTATTTATGCACTAAATTGCTTGTTAGTCCATGACTGTTGGTTACAGAGTCCTTTTAACCCTATTGACATGCATCATAGGTCAAAGGCCATGTCATCGCGTTTATTGACTCGCATTCAAAATTTTATTGAACTACTATTTTATGAATGTATCAAAACGTTGGGTATTGCATGCCCAGCCGACCTGATGAGTTGTGATATTCGGAGAAAGGCTTCGACGGCAGCGGTCGAGATACTATTAAGTCTTTCTTATTGAAAATCCATATAGGTCCAGTTTAAAAAAAAGAAGATATTATGAATCATCCAATTTATT
>NW_013764655.1:0-969 GCF_000517525.1 Limulus polyphemus
CATGAAATAATACTAAACATCTAAAGAATACGTGAAAACTCCATAAAGAATGTGTTTAGGTGCCTCACGAACTCTCCGATGATCATCGTTTCCAACGTGTGAACGGTGATTTGTATCTTCTGGCGTGTAATGCGCGTGAACCATTTTTGGACAGAATTGTCACAGGTGATGAAAAGTGGTTTCTCTATGCGAATATTAAACACCAAAAACAATGGCTCAGTCCTAGACAAAAACCACTTCCGACCCCAAAATCTGGACTCCATCTGCAGAAAGTGATGCTTTGCATTTAGTGGGACATCAAAGGAGTAATTCATATTGAACTCCTCAATCCACAGCGAACTGTCAATGCAGAGATCTATAGTCAGCAACTGGAACTTTTAAATTAAGCCCTTCATCAGAAACACCCTTCACTCATCAATCAGAAAGGTGTTCTTCTTCTCTACAACAATGCATGTTCACATATGGCACGTTTGACGCAACACAAGATTATGGAGTGGGGTTGGGAAGCTCTCCCCTACCCACTATATTCTCCAGATAAGGTACCATCAGATTACCATCTTTTTTATTCACTGCAACTCCATCTTAATGGGAAAATTTATGCAAATGTGGAAGATGTTAATGAGGACATCGACATGTTTTTTGCTTCAAAGCCAAGTGACTTCTTTAATCAAAGCATTAACAACCTGATTGTAAGATGGAAAAATATCATCGATAAGAATGGAGACTATTTCATTTAACTCTTTCAACCCGGGCTCGGTCTGTGGGACCGACCTTGTTACCATTTTGTGCTTGTTATAGTTTTAATGCTACAACTATTAAATTAGTAAGCGAATGTAAGTGAAATTTTGGCAGTTTATCAGTAAACATTACAATGCTTTCATATGCAAAATATGTAATTTTTTTTTATTAAGTTTAAGGTTTTTAAAGCAATGTTTTTCTCATACCTTTTTTTTTCTTTTCACATCTTGT
>NW_013764656.1:0-857 GCF_000517525.1 Limulus polyphemus
ATTTTATTATTAAGTTTGGGTTCTAGAATGATCGATAAGACATTCACGTCGCGATTGGTCTAGAGAAATCTATAGTCAGTGGTTATCAACATTTTAAGCATAACAAAATGTGACCCGATTTCAATGAAAATGATTCACTTATGTAAAAAGCACATATGACGTTTTGTGAAAATTCTGTACGTGATTGTTTTTGTTTGTTTGTAGTATAAGCACAAAGCTTGTAGTATAAGCACAAAGCTACACAGTATCGAAACCCGGTTTCTAGCATTGTGAATCCGCAGACATACCGCTGTACCACTGGGGGGCGTACGTGATGAAGAAAAATGAATATCATTTTCGGATTCAGCGTACAGGAATTACTGTAGAACATATAAAAATTTCAAGACAATAAAACCATCGCAGGCCTGTGTTATTATTTCAAGAAAAATCTGAATGAGAACGAGTTACTGACTTCACTGCCTGGCTGTATCATACATGAAGAAAATATGCCTAAGTACCTCTCCTCGGTTAATATATACTTTAAGAGTAGCAACAGACCACCTAGTGCTAGACTTTAAATATAAGTATCATTTAACTAGTTTATAATAAAAGTATTAATTAGGGTATTTATGTCTATTACTCTTGATGCATATTCCGATACAAAATGCTGCACGTGGTATATGAATGGACATGGCTTTGAAAGGAATTATTGTAACTAAAGGCTCTAAACGGTACACAACCCTCACATATAATTCGTTTAGCATTTACCAGACAGGATAAAGTTGGTACTATTACCACTACAACAAAAAGTCTATTAGCGCTGTAACAAAAGCTTTTAGGGTAAAGAAGGCAATATTTGCGCTGTAACAGAGCTTTCT
>NW_013764657.1:0-856 GCF_000517525.1 Limulus polyphemus
GATAAAATTGTCCCAGTAATTATACATCCATTAGTCTTGCATCAGTTGTGGGAAAAGTTTTGGAGTGTCTGTTTAAAAGATGCTTTGCAAAGTCATTTAGCAAAATTTAGAATTTTATTGGATAGTCAACATGGTTTCACTAAAGGAAAATTTTGCCGTACAAATCTTTTAACATTCTTTGAAAAGGTTACTGCTTATGTAGATGAGGGTAAGAGTGTAGATTTGGTGTATCTGAATTTTCAGAAAGCATTTGACAAGGTGCCACATTAAAGGTTTGTAAAAAAATTAGCTCTATAGGTGTGGTAGATAAGTTAGTAAATTGTATAGGAGAGTGGTTGGATAGAAGAAAGCAGAGGGTTATTACAAATGGAATTCAGTCAAACTGGATTAATGTCACAATTGGGGTACCTCAGAGCTCAGTCTGAGAATCTTAGCTCTTTTTGATTTACATCAATGACATAGATGAAGGACTAGTCAATAAATTACGTAAATTTGCAAATGATATTAAAATCTTGGGTGTTAGCTGTGAAGAAGATGCTGCTGATTTACAAAAGGATTTAGATCATTTAGTGAGCTGGGCAAATAAATGGCAAATGGGTTTTAATTATAATAAATGCAAGATAATGCATGTGGGTTATCATAATTTGGATGGGAATAACCTTAATAGTGTTATGAAGGAAAGGAATCTTGGTGTAATAGTCGATCAGTCTATAAAGCCATGTAAGCAGTGTGCCTTTGCTAGTGGTTGGGGAAATAGGATTTTAGGTTGTATAGACAAGAAATATTGAATACAAGTCTAAAGAGGTTATAATTTCATTGCATAGGTCATTGGTTAGGCCACGTTTGGAATATTGCA
>NW_013764658.1:0-855 GCF_000517525.1 Limulus polyphemus
ATCATCAATTTGCTTGACTCCACATCGAAACTACAAATTATGCACGTCTTTTGCATCCCTGTAGCCCTACGTTCTTTTTTCGACATAATGGGCTTATAGAATAAATCAATAATACTGACTACACTATTTAGTTGCAACATGCAAATTGTCAGATGAAAGGAAGCATTCTACTTTCCTAAGTTCCTAACCACAAATGATATTTATATTATACAATTATAGTTGAAACTCAGGACTAGTTAGGCACATCTGGACCTCGTTTCACTTTAACTGCCATTATTTAGACCACCCATATTCATGTTAATTAATGTGACACAACAGTAAGAAAATCAATGCAGATGAGTGTATATGCTGGTAAATCATGCTTATGAGCACCATATAAATTACTGGCAGTTGCTAAATCACATTTAAAAACTCGATAGATTTAACTACATGAACACTAAAGGAGACAAGTCTGAAATAGGTCGAATGAAATTACACACACTGTGGAGAAGGGTGTAATCAGAACATTAAATATTGCCTTTGAGCCTCTAGGCTTATATTATATTAAAGGTTTTGATAGAATGAGAAAACTTAAATATAGGCTAACTAATTAATGGTACTAGATTACACTTCCTAGATTAAGTCGCTAGTACATCTAGATCTAACATTAATGTTAGACTTGTTATTTCCATCTTTTTAGTCTTAGGTTTGGATCTAGATGTAATAATAATGACAGAAATTTAGCTTTATACATCTAAACTAGACCTTAGATTTGGGTGCACAGATTGAAAGCACCTTGTATTGAACTTACCCAGATCTAGATATAACCCCTCCCTTGATCAATTCTAGATTTTAGATTTATTAGGCTTCACTTTT
>NW_013764659.1:0-856 GCF_000517525.1 Limulus polyphemus
CGTATGGCATACCAAATCTGAAGAAGAAATCACTAATAGCTGAAGCTACAGTTGTAGCTTCTTCATTTGGTATTGCATATGCCTCAGGCCACTTGGTGAAATAATCCATCACCACACAAATGTACTTGTTTTCTGCACGAGTTTGGGGCAAAGGACCAGCAATGTCAATGGCTACTCTGTCCATTGGTGCACCAACTTGATATAACTTCATTGGAGCACGTCCCTTATGCTTGGGTCCCCTTTTAGCACAATATGTACTACATGTCCTGCACCATTCTTCCACATCTTGCTTCATACCTATCCAGTAAAATCTGTGTCGTAGGTGACTCAATGTTTTCTTAACTCCGAGATGTCCTCCTGTTAAACTATCATAGGATTGATGCAGCACAACATCCTGTAACTTTCTCGGTATAACCGTTTGCCAGGTCGTCACTTTCCCATCTGCAGTTTCCCATCTCCAGAGAAGAATACCATCTTCAAGCTTCAACTGGTCCCATTGGGCCCAATAGTTCTTTGTCACAGGGCTTAGACTAGACATTTTCTCCCAAGCAGGGCACAAAACACTTGCTTTTAGAAAATCAATTATTGGCTTCAAATCTTGGTCTTTCTCCTGCTCTGAGTTAATATCTATACCTGGTTCCATTTCATCATCATCAACTTCTTCAGTCACTTTGACTTCAGCTTGATAACACCTAGTTAGTTCAATCTCTCTTTTAACACTTACTGGAATTTGGCCTTTGTTGTTCCCAAACGTCATTTTATAAAAATTAATTACACACTTCCTTGGTAGTAAGTAGTCCAACCTTAATATGCATTGGTCTTCAATGTCAGCCAAGTATACTTTGTGTCTTGATGG
>NW_013764660.1:0-858 GCF_000517525.1 Limulus polyphemus
AGAGGGGTGTGCTTGCTTTACTTTTTTCTTCAGTTGTGGACTGTTCAAGGCGTCTACAAAACTGATCCTTCAACAACAAGCTTGAGAACATTGGGTGGTGAAGTTAGGTAGACCTTGTGTACCATACTTTCCAAATCCCGTGCCAGCTCTTGTAGGCTTTCCCTTTTAGCACGGACTCTCGTCTTAAATCTAGCCCTGTAGACTTCGGACTGATTTTGAGTTCCATACCTGAGTTCTAGAGAAGCTACCAATGCTCTATAGTTGTGCCTGTCATCTGCTGACAACTGTCCAAGTATTTCCAGTGGTTATTCCTTCAGGGTCGTTGCCAAGTACACTACTTTCTGCTCCTCTGTCCATCCATTCATTTCTGCCAGGAGCTCAAACTGTGCTTTATATGCTTCCCACGGTGCCTTCCCTTCGAATTCCTGTGGCTTCCTTCGTACTAGATCACTCCTATTGCTGACACTCATGTCTGGAATGTGACTTCTGGCAGGATTGAAGATGTCTGCATTAGGGTTTAGCTGCGAGGTCTGGAAGTGGCTTCCTGTTGTCTGGGGCTGATTAGGTCCATGGCTAATATATTCTCCTTGTGTAAAAGACAGTAAATCATCCTTCAATGTATTTAATTCACTTTGAAATTTACTAAGCTTTTCCCATTGTACTTCTTATTTCCTTTCTTGTTCCAGTTTCCACTGGTGCTGGTTTTCTTGCAACTGTTGTAGTCTCTCTTCTGGTTCATTTTCTTTCTCCCCCAACCACTGCTGTAGTCTCTCTTATTGTTTATTTTCTTTTTCCCCCAACAACTTCTGTAATCTCTCTTGTTTATTTTGCTGTTCGAGCTGCCACTGTAGCAGGTTT
>NW_013764661.1:0-858 GCF_000517525.1 Limulus polyphemus
ATGTGTCGATTGAAAGACTCGAATTCTCGGAGCATGTCTGCGACTAGTTTCTGAGCCATCCCGAACGCAGCACATGAGACACTAACCTGAGTTCTAGTGAGCACCATGATTCAAAAGTTTTCTAAAAAAAAAATTAAATTCGAAGAGTCAAACACCCAAGAGTACGTTGAAATGACGTTTTCTCACGAGTGATGATAATCGCGGTCCTACTAATTTCGTCATTATTTCTGGGGAAAAAGTATGATTTATTTTGCAACACCCTTAATATTGAACTGATAGACGAATAGGGAGCCAACTCTTGGGCTCTTCTTGTCTGACCGAATAGAGAGATTTGACCATCACTCTCATAGCATCACTCTCATAGACGGCCCCAAAGTGAGAGCTGTGTTGTTACCAATGGGTTGCGAATCATGCCATTCTTTTGGTCACGCCCGAACCTTCATGAACATGTAATCGTATTTGTTGATAACATGTTCACGTCCATTTTTATAACTTTGTGTTGTTTATCCACACGTTATGATAAAGGTCACGTTTGATATAATAGATAATCAAATCAAAAAAAGTCACAGAAAAACAATAAAAGGAAGAAAGTGGGAAAACTTCTAGACAACACAGTCACTGAATGATTATGCATATATAAACACAAGACACAGCTTAAGGGGAAAAGGCTTCAACGAAAAACGTCAAGGAACATGTCCAACATTGGAAAGCGATGCACATAAAATTTGGACAAATACAACTCCCAACACACACACACACAAAGTAATTATTAGCATCAACGGGGTTATGAGTATATATATTGTATAAATTATATGTATGTTTATAATAGGTAGTAGTAATATGTGATATTGTTTAATG
>NW_013764662.1:0-1857 GCF_000517525.1 Limulus polyphemus
CGTATTTATTCTACACTAGGGATAGAGAACAGTATATAGAGTATTTACTACACTAGGCATAGGGTACAGTATGTGGAGTATTTACTGCACCAGAGATATGGTACAGTATGTAGAGAATTTATTCTACACCAGGGATAGGGTACAGTATGTAGAGTATTTACTGCACCAGGGATATGGTACAAGATGTAGAGTATTTACTACACCAGAGATAGGGTACACTATGTAGAGTATTTACTGCACCGGGGATAGGGTACACTATGTAGAGTATTTACTGCACCAAAGATTGGGTACAGTATCTAGAGTATTTACTACACCAAATATAGGGTAAAGTATGTAGAGTATCTACTGCACCAGTGATAGGATACAGTATATGGAGTATTTACTACACCAGGGATAGGGTACAGTATGTAGAGTATTTACTATACCAGGGATAGGGTACACTATGTAGAGTATTCACTGAACAATGAATAGGGTAAAGTATGTAGAGTATTTACTACACCAGGGATAGTGTACACTATGTAGAGTATTTACTGCACCAGTGATAGGATACAGTATTTAGAGTATTTACTACACTAAGGATAGGTCCAATATGTCGATTTTTCAATACTCTAAGGATAGGGTACAATATGTAGAGTATTTACTGCACCAGGGATAGGGTACTGTATTTAGAGTATTTACTGATCCAGAGATATAGTACACTATGTAGAGTGTTTACTACACCAGGATAGGGTACAGTATGTAGAGTATTTACTGCACCAGAGATAAGGTACAGTATGTAGAGTATTTATTCTACTCCAGGTATAGGGTACAGTATGTAGAGTATTTACTGCTTCAGGGACAGGTACAATATGTAGAGGTAAATACTCTACATAGTGTACCCTATCCCTGGTGTAGTAAATACTGCACAAGAGTTAGGGTAAACTATGTAGAGTATTTACTGAACAAGGAATAGGGTACAGTATGTAGAGTATTTACTACTGTAAATACTATACATACTGTACCCTATCCCTGGTTCAGTAAATACTCTACAAACTGTACTCTATCCCTGGTGCAGTAAATACTCTACATATTGTAACTGATCCAGGTGCAGTAAATACTCTACATAGTGTACCCTATCCCTGGTGTAGTAAATACTCTACATACTGTACCCTATCCCTGGTGTTGTAAATACTCTACATACTGTACCCTATACCTGGTGTAGTAAATACTTTAAATAGTGTACCCTATACCTGGTGCAGTAAATACTCTACATACTGTACCATATCCATGGTGCAATAAATACTCTACATAGTGTACTCTATCTCTGTGCAGTAAATACTCTACATACTGTAACTTATCCAGGATAGTAAATACTCTACATACTGTACCCTTTCCTTGGAGTAGTAAATACTCTACATACTGTACCCTATTCCTTGTTCAGTAAATACTCTACATAGTGTACCCTATCCCTGGTGTAGTAAATACTCTACATAGTGTACCCTATCCCTGGTGCAGTAAATACTCTACATACTGTACACTATCCCTGGTATAGAATAAATACTCTATATACTGTACCTTATCTCTGGTGCAGTAAATACTCTACATACTGTACCCTATCCTTGGTGCACCAGAGATAGGGTACAGTATGTAGGTTATTGACCACACCAGGGATAGGGTACAATATGTAGAGTATTTACTGCACCAGGGATAGAGTACAGTTTGTAGAGTATTTACTGAACCAGGGTAGGGTACACTATGTAGAGTATTTATTGCACCAGGGAATGGGAACAGTGTGTAGAGTATTTATTACACCAGGGATAGGGTACACTATTTAGAGTATTTACTGCACCAGGGATAGGGTACAGTATGTAGAGTATT
>NW_013764663.1:0-856 GCF_000517525.1 Limulus polyphemus
CCCTTGGTGTAGATTTTTACGTAGTCCTGTCTTATCCCCTGTCGAATCCGGAGGAAATCCAGCATAGTATGATCACCATCATTCCAACGGAGTCCATGAAGATAGACAGTACACCATAGGATTTGCCGCTTATCTGCGTCACTCAAACGGTCCTCCGAGTACTGGGACCTGAAGCAGTACACGTCGGTCCAAATGGATCGACAGTCTTTGCTGCTACATCATATTTTTTCACACCAAATTTGTCATCTAACTATGTCTTTAGCTTCTTGCAACCTTTATCTTTTGGAGAAGATAATTCAGGATAGTATATGGACAACTCCCAATACATTTGACACTGTTTATTTGCACAATATAGATGTGTCTTCCTCGTGCGGGTATCGTCTTCCACCTGTTGTAATTCTACACATGTCTGTTCACCTTTGCCTGGGATAAGTCAACATATTATTCTTTTTTTACATTAATTCGTTTATATACATCATCTTTGAGGATCCCACCTGGTGTTGGGTGTTGCCTGGTCAGATATGCAGAATATTGTATCAGATACAGCCCGTTGACCCGGAAACCTTCCACCTCCATTATGGCTGCTCTTTGTCCTTGTTTCCTATGATTACCATAAGCACAATGTCATTAATTGTTCCCGTGAAGGCTTATACAGCCACTTCACTCGTTCATCATAGTCACACACTTGTTCTTCTGGCTACTTGTTTGCACTTGTTATTCAAATCACTGAATTCGTTGTACTGTCTAACTGTCTATTCTCGTCTACTGGTCATAAGCATTGTTTGTCTCTTACTTCTGGTTACTGTCTATTATTTCTGTCCTTTCTCGAAGTTTTCTTATTTTTGGTTATTGTTTA
>NW_013764664.1:0-1165 GCF_000517525.1 Limulus polyphemus
GCATCATCTTTTTTATGCTTAATGGTGAGAATTGTAAGATTAGGGAACATAGTATAAATTTTGGCAAGGTAGGAGTTATCTTCAGCTAAGACAGTCATATTTTTCAAACAGGGTGGTTGGTCTTTGGAACGGGTTGCCTTCAGATGTTACTGCTTTCTTCAAGTTTATGATACGCCAAACTTTAATGTATTACTTAGTTCAATACATTTCAGAGTTTATCTATTGAACTAAAGCACGATTCACCGACATGCTAAGTCACAACAATACACTCAAGAAATCTCTATTGAAGTGTTTAAGTTCTGTACTAATTTCATTATAAACATTCTTAATATTACGATATCAGTGACTTCCAGCATTTGAAACTTCTAGTTAGTTATTTGTATGAGAAAAGGCCAAATTTAGAATATATTAAGTAATAAATATTTGTTAGGATTGTTGTGTGTATTAGCTCAGTCTGGCATATCCTTCTGTTAAGAATATGATGTGTGCTCACTTTACGTTGCTTGTTCATAAAGAGAGAGACGTAGAATGTGGGAGTACGCTATTACGTGAACATATGACTCTAGGAAATATCCTAGATAGTTTTCAGAAAGGAAAAGTTAATGTTATATAAACATCTTTACAAGACTATGTTCAAGATCAAGTTCAATTGCCAACTCACTAATGAGCTCTTCCTTCATCAAATATAAAACATAGATTATCCAAATTCTCATAGTGTAAGTTTATTTCTAGGAAAATCAAAATGTGTAACTTATGGTAACAGATACAATCATTTTGAAGGATGTGACCTTTGTATAAACTACCGTTTCATTACGATTGTCATAATAAATGTATAACAATCGTAACATAACAGACATCATAACATAACGTTTAGGGACAAAATGGACCTATAGATCCACCTAGGCTGTCCCACCCTATAAATTAAAACTATTAAAGAAAAAAGCTAGCTTTTATCATTCATATAGTTATCAAGCATTTTCTTAAACTCACTTAAATTTACTGCTTCTCAGGGGCGGATTGGGATGGCTAAGTGGCCCGGGACTGGGATCACGGAGTGGCCCTGGACAGGTTTTCTGTTAAACTTTTTATCCCGATGATTTACCGCTCTCAAAACTCACGCGACGTCCCTGTTCCGCATTCTTATGTTTCTCCTTTCATGTAGCAT
>NW_013764665.1:0-860 GCF_000517525.1 Limulus polyphemus
GACTTCAACAATATTCAGTTCAATTACACACTCTCTGACTGCAGTTCAATTATTCATTACCTCGTCACGTTGTGACCATCTTATATATAACAGACTACCCCCAATCTAGTAGTCTCCCGACAATTCACGAAGGAACAGGATATTTCTAGAAGGAGGTGGCGTGATACTTGTCACGTGACCTCGTTGACGCAACAATACTTATTACATGCAATGAGATTAAAGTCAAGTCAGCGTAATTGGTAGAGCTCTTACATGAGGTGCAAGATGGATTGAACCTGGAAATTATAGTTTTTTATTAGCATTACAATATATATATAGGCCTATTTAGTTACAGATTAGAAATTATAGATCTACTAGTACTAATATATTTAACCTCACACACAAAAGAAATGTATGCAGAATTAGAATGTTGTGTGTGAAAAAGCAAACAGTAGGCTTAGCCTATAAAATAAAATTATGCTGTATACCATAAAATAGACAACGTGAAAAGAGTAAGGCTTACATTGTAATACGTATTGTGTAAAATGAGATTAAAGTCAAGTCAACAATGTATTTTATTCTACTTTGTTCCTTCAGATGGTTGAAACCTGGAAGTGGATTTTTTTTTCGTTTTGGTACTTTATAAAATACTGTTAGGTATCTGCTTGTTTGATAATTTCCCGTATAAATTCTTCCCGAGGAACTTCAGCGATACAAGTCCTTTCATTAAATAAAACAAGTTTATTTTTTTCTCAATACAACTTTGCAATACACAGAATTTCCACAGTCACTTTAACTTAAACACACGCTATAATTCACAACGATTCACGCATTTTACTTACGGTCACTACCGCTCACTTGACTCAATTATCTGTCTCTAT
>NW_013764666.1:0-853 GCF_000517525.1 Limulus polyphemus
GTAGTGAAATTTTCAATTTGGCAAGTTAACAAGTGACAAATTATAATCTACTGAACAATTAAATATCAGTTAACTTGTGTAAAAGATTTTGTGACCTGCTTTCTTATTACTGTTTAAATAAATTTTTTGTACTCCAAATCCATAGAATTAACATGATACGCGGCTTCCAGTAGTTCAGTGGCAGGTTTGTTTGTTTGTTGAATATTGCGCAAAGCTATCTGAAAGCTATCTGCGTTAGCCGTTTCTAATATTGAAGCGACAGAATAGAGGAAAAAAAGCTAATCAACATCACCCAGAGCCAAATCTTAGGCTATCTTTTACCATCGAATAGTAGGATTGGCCGTAACATTATAACACCCCCAGTGGTTAAATGGGGCGAGCATGTTCGATGACGGGATTCGAACTCGCGACCAGCAGATTGCGAGTCGGATGCCCCAATCATATTGCCTATCAGTTGTAAAAAGTTCGTTATGTACTTTATCACTAAAAAACGAAGACATAGATTGTTTTACATGTCTTTAACAGCTATTGTTGTAGTTAATCTATTTTAAAGCCATACTAACCTTGAATTTTACAGAAAAAACAACATTTTATATAATATTTCAGTTATTCGATCATGTATGCTAGACTGTGTACGTACTGTTACGACAGCGGAAGTCACGTGACGCTGGTAACACGTAATGAGTATCTCGAACGTTCCTGAAGGCTCGAGTCGAGTGTTTGCTAGACACGCGCTCTATTTTGTATATATAAGACCGGCGAGAAGTGACGGCATATATAACTGAATAACAGACACGGAGATAGAGACAGATAATCGAGTCAAGCCGTAAGTAAAGTGTGTAAATCATTGTGA
>NW_013764667.1:0-855 GCF_000517525.1 Limulus polyphemus
TTGGGGCTGATATTCACTCACTGGCTGATCCAGTCCTTCTCAGCTAATTGCCTGTAGTCTAGACCAGAGTTGGGTTGTTGTGCTCTGAGTGACTCATCCAGTCTTTTTCAACTGATCTTCTTTGGTCTGGACCAGAGTTGGGGCTACTGTGTTCTGACTGGCTCATCCAGTCCTTCTCAGCTAATTGGCTGTAGTCACGACCAGAGTTGGAGTTGCTGTGCTCCGAGTGGCTCATCCAGTCCCTCTCAAGTGATCCTCTCTCAATTTGTCTAAGTAGGTTCCCACACTGTTGTTTATATTGTGTCTAAATAAAGACTGTTTTCACTGTCTTCTAAATGTGTCCAATATATTTATTTTTTATGCAACTTATAATTCAGTCAATTTATCATTTACAAAATACTCCCATTAATACCTAATATGTGCCTAATACCTATTGTGCTCTGACTGGCTCATCCAGTCCTTCTCAGCTAATTGGCCGTAGTTACGACCAGAGTTGGAGTTGCTGTGCTCCGAGTGGCTCATCCAGTCACTCTCAAGTGATCCTCTCTCAACTGATCTTCTTTGGTCTGGACCAGAGTTGGGGCTACTGTGTTCTGACTGGCTCATCCAGTCCTTCTCAGCTAATTGGCCGTAGTTACGACCAGAGTTGGGGTTGCTGTGCTCCGAGTGGCTCATCCAGTCACTCTCAAGTGATCCTCTCTCAACTTGTCCAAGTAGGTACTCACACTGTTGTTTATATTGTGTCTAAATAAAGACTGTTATATATATTTACATATAATTTTTAAATTATTGGTGTAATGATATATAACTTTTCATTCAACATATCTTTATATATTAAAACTATCTCCTGGAAGT
>NW_013764668.1:0-857 GCF_000517525.1 Limulus polyphemus
CCACTTCATCCCAACTGAAATGTCCTGGACCGTTGATAATGCCAAAGCCTGTTGCCATGCACCACTTTTGGCTTACCTCGCCGACCACATTTTATCCGGAAAGTCACGTCTGAGAGACGATCCACTATGTCATATGGGCCTTCCCATGGAGAAGACAACTTAGTAGACTTCCCTTTGGTCTTCCTGGGATTATACAACCATACCTTGTCTCTTGGTAAAAAGCTGACTTCAGTAGATCTCTTATCATAAGTTAACTTCATCGAATCAGCAGACGTTTTCAAGTTTGAACGCACTTGATGGTGAATATCATCCATCCTTTCCGATAACACTTCCACAAACTCTGACATATTCTCAGGCAACTCTTCATAAGGTGGGCATCTCTTATTCTTGGGTCCCCTTTTAGCACTACATGTACTGCATGTCCGGCACCATTCTTCCACATCTCGCCTCATACCTATCCAATAAAATCTTTGTCGTAGATGACTCAATGTCTTCCTAATTCCGAGATGTCCTCCTGTTAAATTATCATGGGATTGACGCAGCACAACTTCCCATAACTTCCTCAGTATAACTGTTTGCCAAGTCGTCACTTTCCCATCTGTAGTTTCCCATCTCCGGACAAGAATACCATTTTCAAGCTTCAACTGCTCCCATTGGCCCAATAGTGCTTTATCACAGGGCTTAGACTAGACACCTTCTCCCAAGCAGGGCGCAAAACACTTATTTTTAGAAAATCAATTATAGGCTTCAAATCTTGGTCTTTCTCCTGTTCTGCTTTGATATCTGTATTTAGTTCCACTTCATCATCATCAACTTTTTCAGTCGGCTTGACTTCAGCCCGATGGCACCCAATCAGC
>NW_013764669.1:0-857 GCF_000517525.1 Limulus polyphemus
GTAATGGTATTTATAATAGCGTACAGAGTATGAAACAGTTATAAGCATTCAGTGTATGACAAGGTTTTACGAATTCAAACAAACTCACAAAAACGAAGAATAAAACCGTACTAAAGAAAAAAGTAGCTAAAAGGTGTTTATAGCAGTCTATGAAACGAACCGAAGCTAAATTATTGCAAAGTTTTAGTGAAGGCAAATTTAGTCGATATATGCAGAAAAGTCTGAATGCGTGTTTACAAAGTAATAAGCATATGGTTTTCATTGAATTGCGCATGCGTATTTTAAACCTCAATATATCGAGAAAACCCAAAGCAATTGCATTTAGTGTAACGTTAATTTTATTATAGGAAATTACATGTGGGTTAAGTGTTATTTGTGTGAAATACTTTTTAGATAAAAAAACAACAACAAAAACTAAAGTTGAAATCGAAGCTCGTCGCCACGTGGTGACAACGACATTGTGCCATCGTGTGGCATACGCTTTGCATTAAAAGTCTGACTAAGCAAAAAACAGGTAAGGTTATTTTGAATGGAAAAGTCAGTATGCAATCCAGATTCCTCAGACAAAGGCCTTTCTACCGATATGAGATTTGTAGCATTTGATCGAAAAATGTACGAGGAAAGTTCTGGACAGATAAACGTATTATTTACATAGATAGTAATATTGTCGGGTTTTGTGATGTTA
This sequence comes from Limulus polyphemus, assembly GCF_000517525.1. NCBI lineage: Eukaryota > Metazoa > Arthropoda > Merostomata > Xiphosura > Limulidae > Limulus > Limulus polyphemus. The sequence goes on from NW_013764669.1 coordinate 686, forward strand.
AGAAGCCATCATGTCCTCGGTATAACCAGTTTATATGTATATATATAACAGTTCGAAATCGTTCGTTATATATATATATAACAGTACGATTTCGAAAGTTATTGGAAATACTATTTATTCAAATATACTTCACTTTTAAGTATTACTAGACAACCCGTGACTCGTTGGGTCA
>NW_013764670.1:0-1104 GCF_000517525.1 Limulus polyphemus
TTACCTTCCCCTCTTATATATACCAGTCTACCCTCCATCTAGTAATTACTAGAGCATTCGCCAAGATACGGGATAGTTCTAGAAACGTGGCGTCACTGTAGTCATGTGACTCGCTGACGCAACACTGCCCCCACCTTAATGTTGTTCGTCCCGAACAATAACCACATATAATAAACCAATAATAATTAACAATAACTTAATTAACTGTACAGAATTACAAACACAAAATTACAATTCGACAAAGTCTCTTAATTTTACGGGACGTATCTTCTTCCGTACTGGTCTCCATCTTGTTGGCTTCTGCTTCATGTGGGATTCATCTGCTTCATCAGTAAATGTCCTATCATCGGTAACAGTCACATCAGTGGTAGTAACTTCAACAAGAGCTTCACCGTTTCCCTTCTCAAAACTGAGTAGAGTTTCTTCTTCAACGGTGGCTTCTTCAGGTGGCACGTCTTCGGCAGCGTCATTTGTTCTGTTGTCCACTTCGTCCCAACTGAAATGTCCTGGACCGTGATAACGCCAAAGCCTGTTGGCATGCACCACTTTTGGCTTACCTCGCCGACCACATTTTATCCGGAAAGTCATGTCTGAGAGACGATCCACTATGTTGTATGGGCCTTTCCATGGAGATGACAACTTAGGAGACTTCCCTTTGGTCTTCCTGGGATTATACAACCATACCTTGTCTCCTGGTACAAAGCTGACTTCAGTAGATCTCTTATCATAAGTTAACTTCATCGAATCAGCAGACGTTTCCAAGTTTGAACGCACTTGATGGTGGATATCATCCATCCTTTCCGATAACACTTCCACAAACTCTGACATATTCGCAGGCAACTCTTCATCATTTGGGCGTCCCTTATGCTTGGGTCCCCTTTTAGCACTACATGTACGGCATGTCTTGCACCATTTTTCCACATCTCTCCTCATACCTATCCAATAAAATCTTTGTCGTAGATGACTCAATGTCTTCTTGATTCCGAGATGTCCTCCAGTTAAATTATCATGGGACTGACGCAGCACAACTTCCCGTAACTTCCTCGGTATAACCGTTTGCCAGGTCGTCACTTTCCCATCTGCAGTTTCCCATCTCCGGAGAAG
>NW_013764671.1:0-857 GCF_000517525.1 Limulus polyphemus
AAGCAGTATATCTGGCAACGAGCTTGAAAGGACAACCACTGAAAATACTTGGACAGTTGTCAGCAGACGACAGACACAACTATAGAGCACTGGTAGCGGCTCTAGAACTCAGGTACGGAACCCAAAATCAGTCAGGAATCTACAGGGCTAGGTTCAGGACGAGAGTCCATTCTAAAGGGGAGAGCCTGCAAGAGCTGGCACGGGACTTGGAAAGCATGGCACACGAGGCCTACCCAACTGCAGCACCCGATCTCCTCAAGTTGTTGCTGAGGGATTAGTTCGTAGATGCCTTGGACAGTCCACAACTTAAGATACAAGTGAAGCAAGCATGCCCCTCTACCATGCAGGATGCAAAGGCCAGAGCTCTTGAATTTGAATCCTACGTTAAGTCCAGCACAGAGGTACCGAGGTTGGTACAGTCATCTGGATTCAAGGCCATAAAAGGTCAGCTTTCAGAGAAGTTTGGGGGACTTTGCTGGCACTGTAAAAACCTGGGCACAAGAGAGCTCAATGTTGGCAACATCAACACAGGGGAGATGCTACAGCAGGAAAGGCTGCTACCCAGAAAGGATGTTGGAACTGTGGGAAGCAAGGACATCTGAGGAGCCAGTGTAAGAAAAATACCACCAATAAGTCAGCCTCAAGGAGACCAGTAGTGGTTGATGTTGAGGGACACTCACCAACCCCCATCATGAAAGTCCCAACAGCTAGGTGTAAAATGCCAAGCACACACAGTGTCTATGAGACAGGGAAGCTTGTCATAGATTCTGCATCTCAGCAAACCCTTGTGAGCATCAAGGTGTTAGATCCCGAAGGAGTACCAGACGCTGTACAGAAGCTCTGTGGTGTGACAGGAC
>NW_013764672.1:0-1219 GCF_000517525.1 Limulus polyphemus
TTTTCTACAAGCAAGTGTTTTGTGTCCTGCTTGGGAGAGGGTGTCTAGCTTAAGCCCTGTGACAAAGAACTATTGGGCACTAATGGGACCAGTTGACAAACAGTTATACTAAGAAATTTACGGGAAGTTGTGCTGTGTCAATCTTATGATAGTTTAACAGGAGGACATATTGGAGTTAAAAAGACATTGAGTCACCTATGGCAGATTTTACTGGATAGGTATGAGGCAAGATTTGGAAAAATGGTGCAGGACCTGCAGTACATGTTGTGCTAAAAGGGCACCCAAGCATAAGGAACGTGCTCCAATGAAGTTATATTAAGTTGGTGCACTAATGGAAAGAGTAGCCATTGACATTGCTGGTCCATTGCCCCAAACTAGTGCTGGAAACAGGTACATTTGTGTGGTGATAGATTATTTCACCAAGTGGCCTGAGGCATATGTGATACCAAATGAGGAAGCTACAACTTTAGCTTCAGCTATTAGTGATTTCTTCTTCAGATTTGGTATGCCATATGAACTGCATTCAGATCAATGCCGTAACTTTGAATCAGCTGTGTTCCATGAATGCTGCAAGTTGTTTGGCATACGAAAGACCAGGACAACACCACTTCATCCACAGTCTGATGGGATGGTAGAAAAGTACAATTGGACACTTGGACAGGAATTGGCAAAGTTTTGTAATAGCCACCAAGATGACTGGGATATCTTACTCCTTCCAGTGTTGTTGGCCTCTTGGCATTAAGCCACTGGATAAACTCCAGCAAAGTTGATGTTTGGTCGAGAACTTAGGTTGCCAATGGACCTGATAAAAGGACGCCCACCTTACGAAGAGTTGCCTGAAAATGTGCCAGAGTTCGTGAAAGTGTTATCTGAAAGGATGGATGATATTCATCATCAAGTACGTTCAAACTTGAAAACGTCTGCTGATTCCATGAAACTATGTTATGATAAGAGATCTACTAAAGTCAGCTTTGTATTAGGAAACAAGGTGTGGTTGTATAATCCCAGGAACACCAAAGGGAAGTCTCCTGAGTTGTCTTCTCCATGGAAAGGCCCATATGACATAGTGGATCGTCTCTCAGACGTGACTTTCCGAATAAAATGTGATCAGCGAGGTAAGCCAAAGGCAGTGCATGTGAACAGGCTTTGGCGTTATCATGGTCCAGGACATTTCAGTTGGAACAAAGTGAACAATGGAACAAATGATGCTGCTTCAGAC
>NW_013764673.1:0-856 GCF_000517525.1 Limulus polyphemus
TGTTGACATATTATTACATTATTCTTTGTTTTCACTTATTATTTCCTCTGGTTCGAAATTCAATATGAGGATCAGTTACGCCTCCCCCTCCCCTGGATCAGGATGTTTAGGGTGTATATGACAGATCGTTCAGGTGAACAAAGAAACTCTCCAGCTCTGTACCAAATACGGGGTGGTCCAAACTTAAGTTTCCTATTTTAAAATTTAATAATTAAATAACTAAAGAAATACAACCATGTAGCTTTCAATATCTTGTAGTCTAACTCAAACAGTTTTTATTGGCATGTTAGTAGACTTCTACGTGTGTACCATTAGTGGCTCTCAGAACGTCTAACCGATATTCGATTTCAGTCCACGTTCGCTGTAACATGCACCCAGTTACAATGACGATGGCATCCGTTATCCTGGTCTAAAGCTCCGTGATGTTTGCTATATGTTTGCGATACACGATGTCTTTAACATACCCCCAAAAAAGATGTCTAGTAGAGCGATGTCTGGCGAACGCGGAGACCACCGAATTGGCCCACCCAACAAACCAAACAACGCATTGAGCTTTTTCTTGCACGTTTGCCTTTTTACAGGGTAACAACAACAAAAACATGACAATAAAAAACTGTTTCAGTTGGGATACAAGATTTTGAAAACCGCATGGATGTATTTCTTTAGTTATTAAATTATAATAATAAATAATTTTGGACCATCCTGTACCGTATTTCCAACCTTTTAGTGGTATTACAACATTACTTAATGTTTCAGCTGTTTAGAAGATATATTTACACATATACACGTCCTCTTTATCTTTTTTTATAAAGTTGCATCAGTTTTTTTTAGAATGCAATGTCTAAATTCAAGTTTC
>NW_013764674.1:0-2209 GCF_000517525.1 Limulus polyphemus
ACTATTGGTGATCAGTAGGTTGAATTCGACATTAACTAGACTTCTTGCTTGATCAGGTGTCTCATTGCATAGGACATCTGGTAGGGCTTCACTTTGACTGGATCCCTGGTTGTTGTCTCGATCTCGTGTTCAAGGTCCACCTTACTTGGTCTATCTAAGACATCTTTATATTGGCACAGTAGATCTTTTGAAAACTTTATCACTGTACCATCAATCAGCACACACAGATGTACTTTGCTCATCATCAAATACTAGAGTAGTTCTCATTGTTGCACCCAGTGTCTCATAGGACTTTCACTTTCTTGTCCCCCCCCCCGACATAGCTTTCACCTACTAACATATGGTTTGTTGGCACATCTCGATATTTCTCACATACTACAATCACCAGTGACACTGTTGACACATTTGCTAACTTAAGCTGACAATCAATCATGCACTATTTCATCATGGTGATAGCACTTCTTTCTTGTGGTGAATCTGACAAGCTGTCTTCATTCTGTTTCTTCTGGCAGCAGCATCCATGGTAACAGTCGCTCTTTTCTTGTTTCTTGCCAGCACCATCTTTGTAAGTAGATAGGCTGCTTTATGTTGAGATTTCTGCTGTTACTTGTTGATGACAGACTTGCCCTCACTCACAATGTACTCCATTTTATAATAGCGTCTCTTCTCTCTTTTGTCTGTTGACTTATTGTCACCTTTAGTGACATCCTGTTTTTGGTCAGCCACCCCTAGTTTCTACTTTGACTGGCTATTCTTAGACTTGCCAGTTATATTTCCTTCATGGGCTTCCATATACTGTTCTTCCAGCTTGATAATCTCGTCCACGTCTTTGGGTGTTCATGAGCTGTTCACACATTTGAAAAAAGAGGAGAAACGAGAGACTAGAAATAGAGAGAATTTGAGATTGTTCAGCTCATCCAACAGAAAGACGTTGACCAAAGAATGACAATGGGGTCAGGGCCAGCCCACCCAAGCTGCCCATATTCGATAAATGACGACATGGATGCTTTCCTGGAGAGGTATTCGCCCAAAGTCAGAACTGAAAGAGCCTGTCTAAATCCTCTTCTCACAGGAAAAGGCCTACAAGTGTATGTGGATGTCAGCTGGATTCCTTACAGTAGGTGTATGTGACTTGTTGGCGATGACATCACACAGTCCACTTATTTTACAATAATATATTAAGACAAGTCAAACATATATACAAATGTTCATTACACAGTTAATTACCCCATTTGTATCCAGAGCTTTAAATAATCGTCTCTTTTCATCAAAGTTCACAGTTACGTTAGAATACAATTGACACGACGAATTAATATTCACTGCTCTGTCATAAGAATACAATCTATGATAATTTAACTTACGTTACACTGTTGGCTACCACAATTTTATTAAGAGCTTCAAATGATCATCTCTTTTCGTCAAGGTCCACACAGACTGGTTCAGCTACCTTAGAACACAACTGACAAGATGAATTACTCTTCTCTGCTCTGTTATTGTAATCAATTTGTAATAACTTCACTTTAAAAATTGCCACTATACGATCTTTACGGCTAAACTCACAATCACGCATTCTAGATTTATCTATGACACTGGAGAAACTGTATTTCCGTTTTTGTGGCACGTCTATGGCAATACTTCATTAGGTGGACTGACATAGCCAAGTGTGAATATAGTTTTGAAGGACTGGTAGATCTACTTTTCTCAATTTATATTTCATGCTCACGTTCTTCTTTCAGTTTTTCTTCCTCTCTTCTCTGTCTACACTCTTCTCTCTCTCTAGGTCTTTAATATACTTATATGCTCTTTATGGCTAAACTCACAATCACGTAGTTTAGATCCCTTTCTCAATCGAACTAGATTTTGGACGCACATTTATATACCGACAGTGGTCTAGAGCATATTTATATACCGACAGTGGTCTAGAGCATATTTATATACCGATAGTGGTCTAGAGCATATTTATATACCGACAGTGGTCTAGAGCATATTTATATACCGATAGTGGTCTAGAGCATATTTATATACCGACAGAGCTCTAGAGCACATTTATATACCGACAGTGGTCTAGAGCATATTTATATATCGACAGTGGTCTAGAGCATATTTATATATCGACAGTGGTCTAGAGCATATTTATATACCGATAGTGGTCTAAAGCATATTTATATACCGATAGTGGTCTAGAGCATATTATATACCGACAGTGGTC
>NW_013764675.1:0-854 GCF_000517525.1 Limulus polyphemus
ATGGGTGGTTTTATTAAGGATAGGATAGTCGAGAAATCAGATAGTCCCCGGTCAGCTTCCGTTGTGTTAGTCCAGAAGAAGGATGGGACCCAACATTGCTGTGTGGACTTCAGGGCTCAGCCCACTGCCAAGAATTGATGATACTCTTGATGTCCTAATTGGAGCCAGGTGGTTTTCAACTCTGGACTTAAAGTCGAATTTCCGTCAAATGAAAATGGCTGAAGCAGATAAACCTAAGACTGCATTTAGTTATGGCCAAAGTCTCTGGCAATACTGTGTGATGCCAATCGGGCTTAGCAATGCTATAGCAACATTTGAGAGGCTGATTGTGTTTGCAGCAACATTTTATGAGGAAGTATCACGGCTAGAGGAAGTATTCAAGCGTTTGAAAGCAGCAAACCTCAAACTCCATCCCAAGAAATTCCATTTGTTCCAGAAAGAGGTGCTTTACTTAGGTCACATTGTAAGTGAGCATGGGGTCCAAACTGATCCTGACAAGGTGAAAGCAGTGGGTGATTGGCCAACACCAGACAATGTGGGAGAGTTAAGAAGTGTCTTGAGACTCTGTACCTATTACCGGAAGTTTGTGAAGGACTTTGCAACTATAGCTGCTCCACTACAAAAAAGGCCAGAAGTTTGAATGGACAGTTTCTTGCCAGCATGTTTTCAAGACATTGAAAGAAAAATTGGCCTCAGCTCCACGTTTAAAGCTTCCAAATCCCTCACTGCCGTACATACTGGATTGTGATGTTAGTAATGTCGGAATTGGAGGGTGTTGTCTCAGAAAGTGGGCGAAAACGAACATGTGGTGGCCTACTTCAGTAGGGTCGTTGAGTAGACCAGAGAGGAACTAC
>NW_013764676.1:0-1426 GCF_000517525.1 Limulus polyphemus
GTATGTAGAGTGTTGTACTAGGTATTGTATGTAGGGTGTTGTACTAAGTGTTGGTATGTAGGGTGTTGTGCTAAGTCATTATTCGTATGTTTAGTGCTGTACTAAGTCAATATTCGTATATAGAGTATTGTACTAAGTATTAGTATGTAGGGTGTTGTGCTAAGTATTGTATGTAGGGTGTTGTACTAAGTATTGGTATATAGGGTGTTGTGCTAAGTCATTATCGGTATGTATAGTGCTGTACTATGTCAATATTCGTATGTAGAGTGTTGTACTAGGTATTGTATGTAGGGTGTTGTACTAAGTATTGGTATGTAGGGAGTTGTGCTAAGTCATTATTGGTATGTATAGTGCTGTACTAATTCAATATTCGTATGTAGAGTGTTGTACTAGGTATTGTATGTATGGTGTTGTACTAAGTATTGGTATATAGGGTGTTGTGCTAAGTCATTATTGGTATGTATAGTGCTGTACTAAGTCAATATTCGTATGTAGAGTGTTGTACTAGGTATTGTATGTAGGGTGTTGTACTAAGTATTGGTATAGTAGGGTGTTGTGCTAAGTCATTATTGGTATGTATAGTGCTGTACTAGGTCAATATTGTTATGTAAAGAGCTATGATAAGTCAGTATTGCTATGTAGAGTACTGCATCAATCAATGTCTTGAAAGTAATTTTGATTTAAAATAATCAGAAACGCTCAGAAACATTGTTTCTCTTCGCCCCCCTCGCGATATTAAGGAATATTCTTTAAGTGAGTTGCTAGTGGTCGAAAGTTTAAGTAGCTTAATTAGGTTTAACTGGCGGAATGTAAGTGTTGTTAGCACATCATTAGCGGATTAACAGGCTTGGGCTTGGCGTGTTATGTGCAGTGAGCGTGACTAATGAAGAGCCTCAAGATAGCTAGGGTGCTACAGTAGGTAAATATTATTACTTAAAGTGCTATACTAAGTCAGTATTGGTATGTAAAGTGCTATACTAAGTCAGTATTGGTATGTAAAGTGCTGTAATAAGGCAGTATTGATATGTAAAGTGCTATACTAAGTCAGTATTGGCATGTAAAGTGCTATACTAAGTCAGTATTGGTATATAGAGTGCTATACTAGGTCGATATTGGTGTGTAAAGTTCTGTACTAAGTTATTATTGGTATGTAGAATGCTGTCCTAACTCAGTATTGGTAAGTAGAATGCTGTCCTAAGTTATTATTGGTAGGTAGAATGTTGTACTAAGTTATTGTTGGTAAGTAGAATGCTGTCCTAAGTCATTATTGGTAAGTAGAATGCTGTCCTAAGTTATTATTGGTAAGTAGAATGCTGTCCTAATTATTATTGGTAAGTAGAATGCTGTCCTAAGTTATTATTGGTAAGTAGAATGCTGTCCTAAGTTATCATTCGTAAGTAGAATGTTGTCCTAAGTTATTATTGGT
>NW_013764677.1:0-857 GCF_000517525.1 Limulus polyphemus
ACCTATAAATATAACCAACGCGCCGCGCCAAAAACAGTATATATTATTGGTGTGCTATAGTTGGTATACTATAAACCTCGGAAACTATAATTGTGATTGTTATAACACTTATTAATCGGGAACTTCAGATATATTGACCAGGAACGTTTATAAATTTCGAACATTACAAATAATTCAATTTCTGTGGATTTACATCGGACATTATTACTTTTACGAAAACATTACCTAATGTCACCGGTAGAAAAAATCGGCGTCTGATCAGTGAAGACCACAGAGCTAGCTAGCTCCCTATTAAGTGAATTGTATCTACATCAACTCGAAATTAACTCGCTCATCGTGTACCCTCGATAAGACATTAAGGAAGTTCTAGATTAGTAAGTTTGTAAAACTTTTGTATATAAATCATTGTTTGTAATAACTATTTGTTATAACTGTTATTGCAAATTGTATTATTGTTTGTCTATTAAAATATATTTCTATAAGAAAAAAAGAAAACTGTGTGTCTCAGTCTTGTTGGCAAATATCATAAATTGGAAATATATCGACATTTATTTAACTACTAAATTTATATTATCACTAGCTGAGTTACCCGACGTTGTACAGTGAAAATTTACATTTGAAATGTATAGATCAGTATTTTTCAGCAAATTATTCAGTAAGTAGACAAAAGCTGTGATGCGAGAAATAAAAAAAAACATTTAATGAAACAAAGCTTTATTTGAAACTAGATCGTGTTTGAGCTTGTCTTGTGCTTTGAGTCTGAAGTCGTACATCATGTTGCTCCTCTGTTTCTTGCTCTATGTAAGTCATTTGTCTTAATTTTTGTGCTTGAAGTCTGGTTTGACGTTGTTCAAAAG
>NW_013764678.1:0-893 GCF_000517525.1 Limulus polyphemus
GCACGATTATCTAAGTCTGATTATTAAATAGCACCTATTGCTTTTATTATATAACAAGATTCTAATACTAACTAGTATTATCCCTTATCTAGTAATTAGTATTTTGTTTTTTTAATTTAAGAAAAAAGTAAAGATTCTAATAGACTACCAACTATGACAATGACTGATATAGAATCGCCACATCCTTGCAAATGAATACCATATAAGATAAATTAAAAGTAGATTTCTAAAAAGACGAAAAGAAACACCAGTGATAAAACGCACTGTCTGTATTTCTTATAATCCACATTAACATACTTATATTACTATTTAAATACAGAGAATCTGATATACATACAATGCAAATTGCCCTGATACTAGAAAAGTGGATGTATATTGTCTACCCATCCATCCGGAGGAGGTATGTACTTGGTATGTAAGCCGTCTTGTAATTGTTGGGTGAAAAAAAAAAGAAAAGAAGGTATTTAAACTGACTGTCTGAAACTTACTGTATTTTGTCGATGACACAGTTGTTAATATTACTTCAACATAAATTTCTTAGTTAACTTATGTTTGCACCAAGAAATTTCAGAATGAAATGCCAATAATCACTACATTTGGTGAGATAAAATTATCTAATACTTTGTTGTAAAGGGCGTTAGCTCACTGAAGTAATCGCAAAATCTAAGATTTTTTCAAAGCCTTTTCTTTTCAAGGCTGAAGTGAATATTGCTTAGTTGCGGCATTAATATATCGGATACATTTTGAAATGCTGCAATTTAGTGTGTCCTCTTGGGGTCACTGTCCATTACAAAGGTAACGATCAGGTGTTTGAGAATGAACGACTTTGAAAAGCAAAAATACGTGATTCTTTAACTTCTTTCGCTATAAAAATGTTATTTTTATGTTAACAA
>NW_013764679.1:0-856 GCF_000517525.1 Limulus polyphemus
ACCAGGGATAGGGTACTGAATGTAGAGTATTTACTGCACCAGGAATAGAGTACACTATGTGGAGTATTTACTACACCAGGGAAAGGTACAATAAGTCGAGTACTTACTACAAAAGGGATAGGGTACACTATGTAGAGTATTTACTGCACCAGGGATAGGTACAATATGTAGAGTATTTACTACACCAGGAATAGGGTACACTATGTAGAGTATTTACTGCACCAGGGATTGGGAACAGTATGTAGAATATTTACTACACCAGGGATAGGGTACAGTATGTAGAGTATTTACTACTCCAAGGATAGAGTACGCTATGTAGAGTATTTACTGCTCCAGAGATAAGGTACTGTATGTAGAGTATTTACTGCACCAGAGATATAGTACACTATGTAGATTATTTACTGCACCAGGGATAGGGTACACTATGTACAGTATTTACTGCACCAAGGATAGGGTACACAATGTAGAGTATTTACTGCACCAAAGATATAGTACACTATGTAGAGTATTTACTACACGAGGGATAGGGTACAGTATGTAGAGTATTTACTACACGAGGGATAGGGTACAGTATGTAGAGTAGTTACTACACCAGGGATAGGGTACACTATGTAGAGTATTTAATATACCAGGGATAGAGTACACTATGTAGAGTATTTATTGCATCAAAGATATGGTACTGTATGTAGAGTATTTACCGCAACAGAGATAGGGTACTGTATGTAGAGTATTTACTGCACCAGGAATAGAGTACACTATGTGGAGTATTTACTACACGTGATAGGGTACAGTATGTAGAGTATTTACTGCACCAGGGATATGTACAATATGTAGAGTATTTACTTACACCAGGGAT
>NW_013764680.1:0-857 GCF_000517525.1 Limulus polyphemus
TCTGTTGAAAAATAAGCGACAAGAAATATTGATTAGAAATAACTAGAAGTTAGTTACAATATGAAAATCAGTATAATCTTAGTAAAAGCTTTGAACGTTAGCTTGGTTTGAATAGTGAAACATGTAAGAAGTCTTTCAAAATGCTGGGAAGCATACACTTGCATTTTTGAGAAACTGAGAGATAAATAAGATGAAGAGTATTTTAGCTACAATATATTTGTATCATTTGAAATGCTAGTAAGTGTAGACCTGCTTTTGATAACCTGTTAGATTAATAGCTTGCTGGGAAGTATAGGATTGTTCTTGATAACATTTTAAATTAATAGTAATCTGGGAAGTGTATATGTGATCTTAATAAACTGTTTGATTAACAATTTGCTGGGAAATGTAGGATTTTTCTTGATAACATGTTAAATTAATAGCTTGCTGGGAAGTGTAGATTTGTTCTTGATAACCTGATAGCTTGATAATTTACTTGGAGGTGTACAGCTGGTCCTGCATGAGCACCTAGCAGGAGAAAAAAAAATCAGGTGGGGGACTGGACTAATATAGACAGACCTCCATGTGTACATCAGTTCACTGGTACTCCAGGTGTAAACGTACAGCCAGGTAATACAGAGAGCTACCTTTAATGGTTCAAATTGTTTATTACTGATGAACAAATAGACATTGTTGTCAGAGAGACAAATCCTTATGCTTCAGAATTTTTCCAAGAACACCAAGATTTGAAAAGATACTCCTTTGCTAGACGATGGAAGGATTTGACTTCTGACAAAAAATTGACTGCTTTTGGCCCTTATCTTCAACACTGGGGTTGTAAAAAAGTCCAAGATTCAGATGCACTGGAGTAATGATAA
>NW_013764681.1:0-855 GCF_000517525.1 Limulus polyphemus
TAATTACGTTTTTTTTTTTTTTTTTACTAGTGTGTTACATTGATAATTTGTAACTGATTAACTGTATTACATAAATTTGTACTAGCAAGCACAGTCATAGGGAAGGGTTCCAGGGAATATGGAACCCCAATCCATTTTATTTTGCTCAGAAATTAATAACTGTATTCTTTAACATTGTATAAGCAGGTTCAGATATAGTGGGGTCAGTGGGATTTGGACACCCCTCCCCTCCAACCATTCAGAACAATTCAGAAATCAATAAGTACATTATTTAAATAGCTGGAGTACCAGTTCCCCTGGATGGAAGTTATGTAAATTCATGATAAATGAAAATTGAAACACCGTCAGAAGAGACAACTCACTGAAAAGTTTAATGTCGATACAACCAATCTTCGGAATGCCGTTGTTAAATTAGATCACACCCATCTACTTAACAAGTTAAGCCAACACAACGACAGAAAAATCGCCCAAATTGAACATGTCCAAAATGTGAAGCTGAGCAAATTAAGTAACAACTTTTCTGATAGTTTTGATCCTGATAATTTGATTGTGAACCTCACTAATATTACACTAAGTAACCAATGTAAATCCACCCTAGCTAAAGGACTTAATTTCTCTCTTCCTCCACGAAAACTGAATTATGCCAATTTTCTTTATCCATTCGAACTGCTATACAGAAATCTGAAAGACCTTCCCATGTACGATAAAGGCAATCTTAATCAATCCCATGATTTTTTTTATTACCAAATTAAAAAATCTTGCTCTATCTACATTTTATAATTTTAATAGTAAGAGAGAACCTAACCCTCTAACCCCTGACAAAATCTTAGCCTTAAAAGAATTGTCACTAAATAG
>NW_013764682.1:0-908 GCF_000517525.1 Limulus polyphemus
TTCCATTGTGCCAAATAGTTCTTTGTCACAGGGCTTAAGCTAAACACCTTCTCCCAAGCAGGGCGCAAAACACTTGCTTTTAGAAAATCAATTATTGGCTTTAAATCTTGGTCTTTATCCTGCTCTGATTTAATATATATACCTGGTTCCACTTCATCATCATCAACTCCTTCAGCCACTTTGACTTTAGCTTGATGGCACCTGGTTAGTTCAACCTCTCTTTTAACTCTTACCGAAATTCGGCCTTTGTTGTTCTCAAACGTATTTTTATCAAAATTAACTACACACTTCTTCAGTAGTAAGTAGTCCAACCTTAATATGCATTGGTCTTCAATGTCACCCAAGTATACTTTCTGTTCTTCATTCCCATGAGCTCAATAGTTACCCACACTGGTCCCCACAACCTCGCATAATGTCCTGTCACACAACAGAGCTTCTGTATGGCTTCTGGTACTCCTTTGTGATCTAGCACCTTGATGCTCACAAGGGTTTGCTGAGATGCAGAATCTATGACAAAGTTGCACCTTTGGTCATTCAGCTTTCCTGTCACGTAGACACTATGTGTGATTGCCATTTTACACGTAGCTGTTGAGACTTTCACGATGGAGCTGGTGGGCATCCCTCAACACCAACCACTACTCGTCTTCCCGAGGCTAACTTATTGATAGTATTCTTCTTACACTTGCTCCTCATATGTCCTTGCTCTCCACAGTTCCAACAACCTTTCTGGGTAGCAGCCTTTCCTGCTGTATCATCTCCTCTGTGCTGAAGTTTCCAGCATTGAGCTCTCTTGTGCCCAGGTTTGTTACAGTGCCAGCAAAGTCCCTCAAACTTCTCTGAAAGCTGACCTTTTCTGGCCTTGAATCCTGATGACTGTACCAACCTTGGTACCTCTGTGCTGGACTTAA
>NW_013764683.1:0-857 GCF_000517525.1 Limulus polyphemus
GCCAGGGTTAGGGTACACTATGTAGAGTATTTAATGCCCCTCGGATAAACTACACAATGTAGAGTATTTACTACACCAGGGATATGTATAACATGTAGCGTATTTACTACACTAGGGATAGGGTACACTATGTAGGGTATTTACTTTACCAGGGAGAGGATACAGTATGTAGAGTATTTACTGCACCAAGGATATAGTACACTATGTAGAGTATTTACTGCACCAGGGATAGGTTACACTATGTAGAGTATTTCCTACACCAGGAATAGGGTACACTGTATAGAGTATTTACTACACAAGGGATAGGGTACACTATGTAGAGTGTTTACTGCACTAGAGATAGGGTACACTGTGTAGAGTATTTACTGCACAAGGGATAGGGTACGGTATGTTGAGTATTTACTGCACCAGGGATAGGGTACAGTATGTAGAGATTATACTAAACCAGGGATAGGGTACACTATGTAGAGTATTTACTACACCAGACATAGGGTAAACTATGTAGAGTATTTACTGCACCAGGCATAGGGTACACTATGTAGAGTATTTACTGCACCAGGGATAGGGTACAGTATGTAGGGTATTTACTACACCAGGGATAGGGTACTGTATGTAGAGTATTTACTACACCAGTGATAGGTAAAATATGTCGAGTATTTAATACACCAGTGATAGGGTATACTGAGTAGAGTATTTACTGCACCAGGGATAGGGTACAGTATGTAGAGTATTTACTGCAACAGGAATATAGTACACAATGTAGAGTATTAACTGCACCAAAGATAAGTACAATATGTAGAATATTTAATACACCAGGGATAGGGTACACTATGTCTAGTAGTTAGTACACCGAGGGA
>NW_013764684.1:0-858 GCF_000517525.1 Limulus polyphemus
ACACGACACACAGACACATACAGTAAAGCCTAAATGTTTTATTGTAAATCTAACACAGTTTATATTATGCACGTAATACTATGATCAAACATTATTTATAATTTCAACAGATGTTGCCCGGTTAATGAAATGAAAAGTATTTAAACGAACATCTAGTGCTTTTTGAGTGTGTGTTTATTTGAATTTGATATAGAAAAGTGCGTTATAGGTTTTTAGATGGAAAAACAAACTCTGGGTGAAAACTACATTTCATAATTGTAGTGCGTCTTTTCTTTATAACGAAATTTGTCTTCACACGTGTATTTTGATGTAAAGTATGTTTGTGAGGAGACGCGTATTTATCACGATGAAAAAAAAAATTAGTCTATTTTTTTACTAAGGAAAGAGCCCCCCCAGTGGCACAGCGGTATGTCTGGGGACTTACAACGCTAGAAACCGGGTTTCGATACCCGTGGTGGGCTGAGCACAGATAGTCCATTGTGTAGCTTTGTGCTTAATTTCCAAACAAACAAAACTAAGGAAAGAAAATATAGAAAAATTTAACTTGTAGTCCCACACTGTTCGAAAAATACTCCACGTACATTCTCTATTTCTTTATATGCCCCCAGTGGCACAACGCTAGGAACAGAGTTTCGATACCTGTGGTGGGCAGAGCACAGATAGCCCATTGTGTAGCTTTGTGCTTGTTTCTTTGTTATGAATTTCGCGCAGAGCTACACGAGGACTATCTGCACTAGCCGTCCCTAATTTAGCAGTGTAAGACTACTGGGAAGGCAGCTAGTCATCACCACCCGTCCGCCAACTCTTGGGATACTCTTTTACTAACGAATAGTAGGATTGACCGTAACATTATAACAC
>NW_013764685.1:0-857 GCF_000517525.1 Limulus polyphemus
CCTGGTATAGCATCATGGTCATGTAATACCTTGAAGCTGTGAAACTTACCCACAGTCCATCCTGGTATAGCATCATGGTCATGTAATACCTTGAAAGTTGTGAAACTTACCCACAGTCCATCCCACACATTTTATCCTCGTGCTGGTCCTGAATGCACTTTTACTTTTCCTGGTTAAGGCTGCTGTGCATAGTACAGTTTTGGTATATGTTTTTAAAACGTTATGAGTGAAAGTAACTAAGATATACATTATGTCATCCACACTGTATCTGATAAATCCAGTCCTTTTACCCAGTATTAGGGCTCATTAGGCCAGCTCGGATATGCCATAGTAGTGATCAAGATGCTTTTTATATAATTTATTATGAAAAATGAAATAGATATTTTCCCTTCAGTTAAGAAACTTTATTGGGTTCTCTATTTTGTTTATATTAAGGTGCTGGAATGATATATTTGCATAACGTTGCCCATGCCCCCCTTTAACCCCACGGTTACAAGTCCCCCTTTCTGCTCATTTCTCTGCCTGATACAAGCTTTTAGTGAGTTACATTCAAAATTTCATTAAGCATCTTTACTATCAATTAAGTCAATGAAATTAGTATTACAATGTATGTTATAATACAATGTTTCATATTATTTAATTTTTAGTTAATTTATTAAAAATTCTTATTGTTGAGCTTTGTCGTCATGTTACACACACAACTTTGCTTTTCTTCAATCTATGTAACTTGAATACTTCTTCATGTACACTGTACTGTGTACTGACATAAACTAGGTTAATTACTCTTGTTTACACATTCTTCTTTCAAGCTCTTTAGGGCACGTTTGGAGAAAGGAGAAATAAATTTCTTGGACCTA
>NW_013764686.1:0-857 GCF_000517525.1 Limulus polyphemus
TTCGTGGAGTTGTTGTACCAAATAACCCAAAAGATGAGTATGGTGGTTAAAAATTCTGTTACAAGAGCTACACCTAGGTGTGCATGGAGTAGTTGTACCAAGTAAGGCTAAAGATGAGTATGGGGTTACACATTCAGTAACTAGAGTTACACCTAGGTGTTCAAAGAGTAGTTGTACCAAGTAAGGCTAAAGATAAGTATGGTGGTTATACATTCGGAAACTAGAGTTACACCTAGGTGTTCATGAAGTAGTTGTTCCAAGTAAGGCTAAAGATGAGCATGATGATTATAAATTCGGTAACTAGAGTTACACCTAGGTGTTTATGGAGTAGTTGTACTAAGTAAGGCTAAAGATGAGTATGGTTGTTATAAATTCGGAAATTAGAGATACACCTAGGTGTTAATGGAGTAGTTGTACCAAGTAAGGCTGAAGAAAAGTATGGTGGTTATAAATTCGGTAACTATTGTTACACCTAGGTGTTCATTGAGTAGTTGTACGAAGTAAGACTAAAAATGAGTATAGTTGTTATAAATTCGGTAACTATTGTTAAACCTATGTGTTCATTGAGTAGTTGTACGAAGTAAGACTAAAAATGAGTATAGTTGTTATAAATTCTGTAACTAGAGTTACACCTAGGTGTTCATGGAGTATTTATACCAAGTAAGGCTAAAGATGAGTATGGTGGTTGAAAACTCGGTAACTAGGTGTTTGTGGAGTTGTTGTACCAAATAACGCTAAAGATGAGTATGGGGTTAATCATTCGGTAACTAGAGTTACACCTATGTGTTCATGGAGTAGTTGTATCAAGCAAGGCTAAAGATGAGTATGGTGGTTATAAATTGAGTAACTAGAGTTAC
>NW_013764687.1:0-526 GCF_000517525.1 Limulus polyphemus
GAGCCTAAAGCTATCAAAGTGGTACTACTAGTACATACAAATGACACAAAGTTATCCTTATAAATACTAAATCATATTTTTATTATGAACAAAATTATTGAACTTAAAACTGCGAATTTAAATACAAAAGTATATAAAAAATCACAAACTTTTACAGTTCAAAGTCCTAAGCCTACTTCATGTAAAGACCTAGCACTCGCTACTCGATAGCTGTTAACCCTAACAATTGTGGATCAACTTCTTTCCTAAAAAATATATCTATTTTGAGTTAATCTTTCAATATAATGATTAATATAAATAGATATAAGATGCAGCATGACTTAAGCTACTATATAAAAATAATAAAAGTCACGTACATCCCATGCAGTTTTTTCCAGAAGCAACATTTCTAACGCTTATAGAAAAGCCCTATTGGCCAGTACTAAATACAACCTCTACTTAAAATGGCAGTTACTATAATAAACACCACTCACATTCATATTGTAAAATCCAGAGAACAACGTTTCATCACGTGCTTTCCTTATCA
>NW_013764688.1:0-858 GCF_000517525.1 Limulus polyphemus
CGCGAAATTCAAAAACAAACAGTTCAGTTGAATGCCGGGAAGACCTCTCGGCGTTAGTATTCCTATCGGAACAACACTCACCCCCCCCAGTGACTCAGCGGTAACTCTGATGGCTTATAACGCTAAAACACGGGTTTCGATACTCGCTGTGAATACAACACAGATAGTCCATTGTGTTGCTTTATGTTTAAAAACAAAGTGGATCAGTATTTGCTGATGACTGACAAATTTAAACAGTTATTCAAGTCGGTTTTTGTGAAATGTCATTTATTTCACGTTGTAAGTACAAACAGTGGACCCGACCCATTTCGATTTATATCTATCTATCTCGTTTTATGCACTGTATGTGTTTGAGTGTTTCATAATGTGAAGACTGTAAATTAGACGGAAAGGATCATGATAAAAAAATTATCTTAAAATAATTAACAATAAACAGCTTCAGGTTTTATATTAAAAAAATGGCACCTTTATGACGCTACTGGTGTACATAAGTTTTGTCAAAAATAATCAACACATACTTCTGTTGACACATTTCTGTATCACAGAGTTAAATCATTAACGTATTTAAAGAGAGTAATTCAAAAAGAAATTAAATCTGACATTATTAAATTTCATAAAATTTTAAAGGGACAAAAAGGATCTTTATTAACCCATCAAGGATGTCTCTTCCAGCTCCCCATATAAGCACCCTTTACTGCTCATGTATTCTTCCTTTTTGTTTAACTCCAATAAGTTTTCTACCTCCACCACCCTTGAAGGCAGCTCATTCCAAAAGCCAACCACCATGTTTATAAAGTAATACTGTCTGAACTGGAGACGACTCTTACGCTGCCAAAATTTGAATTTATGCCTCCTTGT
>NW_013764689.1:0-1650 GCF_000517525.1 Limulus polyphemus
GGTGTAAATTCAGTGACAAAACTCAGTTCTCAGCATACAGTTTTCTCCTAAAATTCTTTAATTTTTCACCATGTCTGAGCAGTTAACAACAGCACCATAATGGTGTAAATTCAGTGACAAAACTCAGTTCTCAGCATACAGTTTTTTTTTTTTCCATTTTCTATTTGCTCTATTCATTTTTCGTTCTTTGCTTTTCTTTACTCTTTTTTTTGTTTCCATATTTCACCCTTTTCTTTTTTCTGCATTTTTTATCACAAAATTCTTTCCAAATTTTTAAAATCTCAAAATTATTCTTGAATCTGTCGAATATTTATTTGAAAGAATGCTTACCCCTGAAACGTGTGCTACAAATTTTAATGGAACTTCACCAACATCTTATAGAAAGATTTACTATATTGGAGATGTTAATATACTATTATCTCTGAAAAACTTTACATATTTCAAAGGAACTTCACTAAACTTTTGTGTAAGTCTTATTCATAGGTTGTTAATATTTACTTCTAGAGATATGCTTTGTTTGTTTTGAATTTCGCGCAAAGCTACACGAGGTCTATCTGCGCTAGCTGTCCCTAATTTAAGTGTAAGACTAGAGGAAAGGCAGCTAGTCATCACCACCCACCGCCAACTCTTGGGCTACTCTTTTACCACCGAATAGTGGGATTGACCGTCACATTATAACGCCCCCACGGCTGAAAGGGCGAGCATGTTTGGTGGGATGGGGATTCGAACCTGCGACACGCAGACTGCGAGTCGAGCTCCTTAACCACCTGGCCATGCCGGGCCTCTAGAGATATGCAGGCAGTCATCTTCATTTTGTTTGTTTTACTTGTCAAAGAACAAAGAAATGGTCATGTAAAGATTGCTACTAAAGTTTCAGGATTATATTAATGAAGTTTATTGTGTCTATTTGAAAAAAATAATGATAATGAAATGTAAAGTTATCACTGACAAGTAAGTATATTTGTTGGATTCTTGATATAGAAAAAGTGTATTCACGGTAATCGAAATAAGTAAAACATTTCAAATCAGTTTGATGTGAAGCAGTGAAAAGGATAAAACTGGAACTAATGAAACTATATTTAACTCAATATAGAAAAACTCATCATTCATAAAACTTTGTTATTTAGTTTGAATTTAAGACTTTTTTTTTATAGTGTTTTCCATATTGTTATTTATGCAGTCTCTACAGATGAAGGAGAAGGTGAAGCAGGCTGGATAGAAGGAGCTGCTATTTTGGTTTCTGTCATCATTGTCGTTATAGTAACAGCTTTCAATGATTATACCAAGGAACGACAGTTTCGTAGTCTACAGAATCGTATTGAAGATGAGCACAAGTTTGCCGTTCTTCGGGGAGGGGAAGTGCACCAAATTCCTGTTAGTGAGATAGTGGTTGGTGATATATGTCAAGTTAAATATGGTGAGTTTACTTGTGTGTTCCCAGCTAGGATACTTACGTTAGGCACACATTCCAGTTAGTGAGGTAGTGGTTGGTGATATATATCAAGTTAAATATGGTGAGTTTACTGTCGTAGACTTGTGTGTTCCCAGCTAGAACACTTACATTAGACACACATTCCTGTTAGTGAGATAGTGGTTGGTGATATATGTCAAGTTAAATATGGTGAGTTTACTGTCGTAGACTTGTGTGTT
>NW_013764690.1:0-855 GCF_000517525.1 Limulus polyphemus
TGTAATATTTTCACCGAAATATTACTTTCTGGAATCCTCACACCATAATAATACTCTCTGTCATTCATACACCATAATAATACTGTCTGGAAAACTTAAACCATAATAATACTGTCTGTAATACTTACACCATAATAATGCTTTCTGTAATACTTACACCAAGATGACATGGCTGTAATACTTACACCATAATAATACTCTCTGTAATATTTTCACCAAAATATTACTTTCTGGAATCCTTACACCATAATAATACTCTCTGTCATTCTTACACCAAAATAATACTGTTTGGAATACTTACACTATAATAATACTGTCTGGAATACTTACACCAAAATAATACTCTCTGTAATACTTTCACCAAATAATACTCTCTATAATACGTACACCATAATAATACTCTCTGTAATATTTTCAACAAAATAATACTGTCTTGAAAACTTACACCATAATAATAATAATACTGTCTGGAATACTTACACCATAATAATGCTTTCTGTAATACTTACACCACAATAATTTTCTCTGTAATATTTTCAACAAAATAATACTGTCTTGAAAACTTACACCATAATAATACTCTCTGAAATACTTACACCATAATAATACTTTCTGTAATACTTACACCACAATAATTCTCATTGTAATAGTTTCAACAAAATGACACTGTCCGTAATACTTACACCATAATAATACTCTTTGTAATATTTTCACCAAAATAATACTTTCTGTAATCCTTACACCATAATAATACTATCTGTCATTCATACACCAAAATAATACTGTTTGGAATACTTACACCATAATAATACTATCTGGAATTCTTACTCCATAATGATACTGTCTGTATTACTT
>NW_013764691.1:0-853 GCF_000517525.1 Limulus polyphemus
AACAAAATATCTTGTAAATAAATTATTCTTATGTCAAATAATAATTGGTCAGAATTATGAAATTTACAAGCTTGTGTGAATTTTACTAAAAGATGCGCCTACTTATAAACATAGCTAATATTTGAATTGATTTGATTTATGCATATGTGTGAAAAAGATAAAAATCCAATTTTCAAAAGTTGTAAAAACATATTTATAAAACAGGAATATTTAGTTCAACTCATCACAGAACTTTAAAAGGCTTTTAAAGACGTTTATGGAACAAACTGACAAACAATAATTCCTGAAAAAAAGAAGATAGGTAAATGAATTATTTCTATGGATACCGTGTTTTGTTTAAAATATCATAACCAGGATTTATGTAAATAATGTGCACCTTTCTTCATTATTTTAAACGGGTAATTATCAGTCAATATTATAGAGAAAAAATGAATTGATTCGTCGAAAGACTATAGATACTTCTGTTTTTCGGGTGTCCCTATAGGACGGGAAGAACAGAATGAAACGTCCCAGTCTATCCATGCACGAGCATAGTTTCAAATAGTTCCAAATTATTTGTTTGTGAGATGTATCTTCAAATCAATTTAAAATAAATCAGTGCTACTTTAATTAGCTGTGTCAGATTTTACGTATTTCATGTAAGATTTATAACGGAGAATGACACGAGTAAATCGTCTAGATATACGATATTCTATTGATTTTAACATTTTTAATTTTTTTCATTGTCAACAATATAATGCTCAACTTCATCGTGTTATGCTAAAACATTTCTTCGTTTTATTTAGCAAAATAATGAACCATGAACCATTAACGGAAAACAGGGTATTTAACCTTTAGATTAGTTGATATTAAC
>NW_013764692.1:0-856 GCF_000517525.1 Limulus polyphemus
GAGTATAGTTTCTCCTTCGGCGGTGGCTTCTTCAGGTGGCACGTCTTCAGCAGCATCATTTGTTCTGTTGTCCACATCGTCCCAACTGAAATGTCCTGGACCGTGATAACACCAAAGCCTGTTGGCATGCACCACTTTTGGCTTACCTCGCCGACCACATTTTACCTGGAAAGTCACGTCTAAGAGACGATCCACTATGTCATATGGGCCTTCCCATGGATAAGACAACTTAGGAGACTTCCCTTTGGTCTTCCTGGGATTATACAACCATACCTTGTCTCCAGGTACAAAGCTGACTTCAGTAGATCTCTTATCATAAGTTAACTTCATCGAATCAGCAGACGTTTTCAAGTTTGAACGCACTTGATGGTGAATATCGTCCATCCTTTTTGATAATACTTTCACAAACTCTGACACATTCTCAGACAACTTTTCATAAGGTGGGCGTCCCTTATGCTTGGGTCCCCTTTTAGCACTACATGTACTGCATTTCCTGCACCATTCTTCCACATCTCGCCTCATACCTATCCAGTAAAATATTTGTCGTATGTGACTCAAGGTCTTCTTAATTCTGAGATATCCTCCTGTTAAATTATCATGGGATTGACGCAGCACAACTTCCCGTAACTTCCTCGGTATAACTGTTTGCGAAGTCGTCACTTTCCCATCAGTAGTTTCCCATCTCCGGAGAAGAATACCATCTTCAAGCTTTAACTGGTCCCATTGCACTCAATAGTGCTTTGTCACAGGGCTTAGACTAGACACTTTCTCCCAAGCAGGGCGCAAAACACTTGTTTTTAGGAAATCAATTATAGGCTTCAAATCTGGGTATTTCTCCTGTTCTGCTTTGATATCT
>NW_013764693.1:0-856 GCF_000517525.1 Limulus polyphemus
TTCTTGACTTGCTGGTCGAGTATGGCCCAGAGGTTTTCGATGGGGTTCATGTCAGAAGATTGGCTCGGCCAGGGCAACTTCTGGATACCATTTTCTTCCTATCACTTTTGGGTGTTTCTAGCAGTGTGTCATGGTGCTCCATCTTCCTGGAACAACGTTGTGTTCTTGTCCACGAAATCTGAGGAATTAAGTGGCAAGAGTCCTTCCTCCAATATTTTGATGTATTTCACAAAATCTATGTTGCCAACGCACTCAACTAAGCTCGATCTCCCACCAACCCAAATAGCTCCTCAAACCATAACGCTGAAACCACCATGTTTCACAGTTGGCTGCAATCTGTTGAGCCAAAACTCTTGGTGAGGCATTCTCCAGACCCATATCCTTCCACTGTTTGAAAATTGAGCGAATCTTGATTCGTCTGAGAACAATATGTTCTTCCAAAAGTCCAGAGGCTTTGGTCATCATATCACTTGCCCACTTCTTTCGTCTGACTATGTTGGCAGGTCTTAATAAGGGCTTCCGTCTAGTTGATCTGCAACGATAACCCAATCTGTGGAGAATCCGTTGAACAGATTTCGGGCTCATCCCACCAACTTTGGCCACTTCTGCTGTCGTTAATCTGGGATCCATTTCAATGCTCCTCTTGACAGCCCTTTTCGTCCTCTCTGATGGACCAGGACGACCCGGATGCTGCTCAGTTGTTTCCTTGCCGTGTTTCCTGAGCTGCACGATGATTCTGTTGAATGTTGAAAGCGGATTCCCAAATTCTGCGAAATTTGCCGCTGACTTATTCCACCATCTGCTTGACCAACTATCCTTACTCTAACAAAATCTGACAATTCGAGAGAATCTTGAG
>NW_013764694.1:0-932 GCF_000517525.1 Limulus polyphemus
AACTACCCATAAACGCATTGGAAGATGAAACTTCGCATGATACTGTGGAACGAACTAGTGAATATACATAGCAAAAAAAGGTTAAGATCCATCAACTTAGTTCCCTCTCATACGCAAGAAATCTATAACAGATTAATATCAAAAAGCTTCACTGCAGTACACATTCTCTTTCAGAAAGCCAATAAAGTAGTAACAAAATGGACCACAAAAGGCTCAAAAATGATAAAATGTAGCTAGAGTTTTGCATGTAAATATGTGAGTATGAAACGAACGTTCATAAAAAAATTCGAGAAGACTCGAATAGTAGCAAGGTGAAACTCTTCATGTAACTGGGCAACGATGAAATGTACCTACATACTAAATTTGGTTAAGAACAATCAATTCAGTACTTTCTGGTAAATAGAAATCGAGAAACAATCGGTAACAAAAAGCTTCAGTGCAGTACACATACGATTTCAAGAAGCCATAGAAAGAGTAACATAAAACGACCACAAAAATCGTAAAACTAAAACTAATAATCTAGTATTTTGTAAGTAAACGCGCAAAATTGCGGCGAACCTTAATAAAAAAATTCAAAAAGATTCATCTAAATGGAACTAAATACTGGTAGAAAAAGCAAAACCTTCAATAATTCCCTTAAAACGCATCGTAGGAAGGTGAAAATTCGCATGATACTGTGGAACGAACTAGTGAATATACATAGCAAAAAAGGTTAAGATCCATCAACTTAGAACCCTCTGATAGCAAGAAATCTATAACAGAGCAAAATCAAAAAGCTTCACTGCAGTACACATACTCTTTCAGAAATCCTATAAAGTAGTAACAAAATGGACCACAAAAGTCACATAATTACATGCAAAACTCAAGCTTCATGTTATCATTCTTGCAAGTACGCAACGAACGTTCATAAAAAAATTCGAGAAGATTAGTCC
>NW_013764695.1:0-1215 GCF_000517525.1 Limulus polyphemus
AGTTGGTAGTCTATTATAATCTTTTTTTCTTGACAAGTGATCTTGCTGAAAAAAAGGAACAGGATGGAGATGTATTTTCAATAAAAATTAAAGTCGTGGTAGATGCTAACAAGAGAGAACTAAACAATGATGCTACAAATAGTAAAAAAGTACACAAAAAACGTACAGAAAATACATTCGTGCCATTACATAGGAAGGGAAAAATCAATTTCGACAATTATGGCAAAAGTGGTTTTGCTGGATTAAATAATCATGAAAAGTTCGGATCTTTCAATAATCGTCAAATGCATGATGCGCTTCGAAGAAAAAATAATGTCCATAAATCTAGAAAAAAAACAAGAGTGACCGTAATACAAAAAGCCCTTAAAGGAAACATACCAGATAATGTTACCAAAAAAGTTAAAAGGATACATGATTATGATAATCAAAGACGTCAAATGCTACATGGTGGGGTGAAAGGTCAGCATTTGACATATAAAACTTCTAATAGAAATGATCGTTTACTTGATCCAAGAAAAAAAAGTTATCATCATGAAAACATATATACGAATGCAGGTGTTTCTTCAATAGCAACTGAATCTGCACCAGATGGATACAATGTAAAAGAAATGAATGACGGTGCTGCAAGTAGTAAAGTGTCAAAGAAAAAACAATTAGTAAATATATTCAATCCATTTTATATGAAAGAAAAATCCACCCAGTTAGAGAAAAATAAAGAAACTAGTTTTACTGATGCAAATGAAAATATAAGGATTAGCTCTTTTAAAATCCCCAAGAAGAATATAGCTAGTAAGATTGGGAAGAGAATAAGGATGATGCATAAGCAGCATAATATTCCTAAAAAACTTAATGATAGACATCGAGTGGAAAATCAGATTTCATTTTAGTTTCTTTTGTTACATAATGTGGTATCTTTATTTGATGTCTTTGATTAACCACTACATGACATTTCAAAGAACCGTCCTCTAGCGCATAACAGTGTTATTAGAGATAACGAAGACTATGAGGTTAAGATATTTGACCACCCCTATTTAGAACCAAATTCAGCCGAAAGTGTACTTTTCTCTAGTTATCTTGTTTTTCTTCTTATTCCCGTATTTCTAAATTATTTTTATTTAACACGTTAATTTTCTTCGTTTTGAATCAAACTAACATTTAAGAAAATGATAGCAGTATTCGGCATTCCCGTGCTGGAAGGATGCTGCCTCAATGAGG
>NW_013764696.1:0-857 GCF_000517525.1 Limulus polyphemus
CCCTAATTTAGCAGTGTAAGACTAGAGGGAAGGCAGCTAGTCATCACCACCCACCGCCAACTCTTGGACCAACGAATAGTGGGATTGACCGTCGCATTATAACACCCCCATGGCTGACAGGGCGAGCATGTTTGGTGTGACGGGGACTCGAACCTGCGACCCTCAGATTAGGAGTCTAGTGCTTTAACCACCCGGCCATGCCGGGCCCTGTCAAGAATAATGCATGATTTACTTTTAAGACAATCAGTCCGTTAGTATACTCGGTACACAGTCTTTGTATTTCGTTTATAAAATATTATATAATACAATTTCTGCTTCGATATTGATTTTAGAGTTGAACTAGACTTGTTTTAATAAAGTTGTTTAATATTACGGTAAACAGAAAGTGAAATATGTTTGTTTCTTTAATTTCGCTCATAGCTACAAGAGGGCTATCTGAGTTAGCAACCTTTAATTTAGAAGTGATAGATTACAGGAAAGGATTGCCATCAGCCACCCACCGCCAACTCTTGGGCTACTCTTTACCAACAAAAGATTTGACTGACCGTCACATTATGACCCCCCCACGACTGAAAAGGCGACCATCTCGGGTGACGAGATTCAAAACTGCAACACGCAGATTGCGATTCGAACGTCCAAACCACCAGGTCATGCCAGGCCTTAGTTATCTAACTAGCTGTTTTTAATGTAAGAAATGACCATAACCTCATATAATGGAATTAGTATAGAAACTATAATAAAGATTAGTTTCAAACATTTGAATCATTACCATAGCCTCATATAATGAAATTACTGTAGAAACTATAATAAAGATTAGTTTCAAACATTTGAATCATGACCATAGCCTCATATAATGG
>NW_013764697.1:0-857 GCF_000517525.1 Limulus polyphemus
AAGGTGACAACACGAAAGTTAACTGTTACTGAACTTCATCTGGGTATTATATAGTTGGAGACTTACTTTGTTAGCTTTTTTACTGTTTCTTGCTAGTTTATTAGAGAATACGATTGTTTGACGGGTTGAGAATAACGTTGAACCACGTGAGTTAAACTGTATGTTAAACTTTGATAGCCAATAGAAGGAGGTCTCATGACGTGCCACAGACCGCGACTCGTCCACGTACTGAGATGCGTATGTTTGATATATAGTTACAGTCTCAGTACAGAGCCCTGAGGGACTCCTGTTTGTAACATTAAGGCTGTAGAAATGTTGTTGTTTACTCTGAATCTGGCGGATCTGTCGGTTAAAAAGCTCGAGATCCATCTAATGATAGCTTCGGTAATATTGTACTTTAATAATTTGTAACGCAGGCTGTTGTGCAAAACGCTGTCGAAAGCTTTGTTTACGTCTAGAAACGCAGCTAATGTTTCATTGTTACGATTGACATTTTTCAAGTAGTTTTCCTATACAGTTTAAAAGGCTTATTAGCCAATAATTACTTGGATAACTAGAGTCACCCCCATTTTTAGGCATAACTGTAATAATTACGCTTTCCCACAGAGCTGAATAATATACTGACATTAGTGATATGTTGTGGAGGATACGGAGATGTTTTAGAAGAAGGTCAGGGACGTTCTTTAAAATTATGTTTCTTATACCATCCTCGCTGGGGGAGGAATTTTTAAGTTTTGTAATGTTTCTTTTGATTTCGGCTGCTGTTATGTGTCTGGAAATGCTGTTATTTAGTATATCGTTAGAGTTAATTGTGACAGGGTTGTCGTATCTGTGCTTGTTGACAGTAATTAAATGTT
>NW_013764698.1:0-884 GCF_000517525.1 Limulus polyphemus
GATTAATGTTCAATGTAAACTCTTCCCTCTAGAAAGATTAATGTTCAATGTAAGTTCTACCTTCTAGAAAGATTAATGTTCAATGTAAATTCTACATTCTAGAAAGATTAATGTTCAATGTAAATCCTGCCTTCTACAAAGATGAATGTTCAACGTAAATTCTACCTTCTAGAAAGATTAATGTTGAATCTAAGTTCTACCTTCTAGAAAGATTAATGTTCAATGTAAATTCTACCTTCTAGAAAGATTAATGTTGAATCTAAGTTCTACCTTCTAGAAAGATTAATGTTCAATGTAAATTCTACCTTCTAGAAAGATTAATGTTCAACGTAAATTCTACCTTCTAGAAAGATTAATGTTCAATGTAAATCCTGCCTTCTACAAAGATTAATGTTCAATGTAAATCCTGCCTTCCACAAAGATTAATGTTCAATGTAAATTCTACCTTCTACAAAGATTAATGTTGAATGTAAATCTTTCCTTCTATAACGATTAATGTTCAATGTAAGTTCTACCCTCTAGAAAGATTAATGTTCAATGTAAATTCTATCTTCTACACAGATTAATGTTCAATGTAAATTTTGCCTTCTAAAAATATTAATGTTCAATGTAAATTCTACATTCTAGAAAGATTAATGTTCAATGTAAATCCTGCCTTCTTTAACGATTAATGTTCAATGTAAATCCTGCCTTCTAAAACGATTAACGCTGAATTTAAGTTCTGCCTTCACAACGAATAATTCTAAATGCACACCCTACTTTGGATTATTTCTATCTCACCGAAAAATACAAAAGAACCAGTACAACAACAAAAACTGTTACAACAATATACTTATTTGTATATCAGAAAGTTTGTCAAGTATTGTATGAACATTTTCGTTCCT
>NW_013764699.1:0-857 GCF_000517525.1 Limulus polyphemus
CTGGAAATTTCAACACAGGGAAGATGCCACAGCAGGAAAGGCTGCTACCCAGAAAGATTTATGGAACTGTGAAGATCAAGGACATATGAGTAGCCAGTGTAAGAAGAATACTACCAATAAGTCAGCCTCGGGGAAACCAGTAGTGGTTGGTGCTGAGGGACGCCCACCAACCCCTATCGTGAAAGTCCCAACAGCTAAGTGTAAAATGGCAACCACACATAGTGTCTACGTGACAGGAAAACTGGATGGCCAAAGGTGCAACTTTGTCATAGATTCTGCATCTCAGCAAACCCTTGTGAGTATTAAGGTGCTGTACAGAAGCTCTGTGGCGTGACAGGATATTATGCAAGGTTGTGGGGACCAGTGTGGGTAACTATTGAGCTCATGGGCAGGAAGAACAGACAGAAAGTATACTTGGCTGACATTGAAGACCAATGCATATTAGGATTGGACTATTTAATACCGAGGAAGTGTGTAGTTAACTTCGATAAAACGACGATTGGCCAGATTCCAGTAAGTGTTGCTACATTCGTTGATCTGCATGTCACAGCACTTAAATCAACTACAATACCCCTATGTCAGAGAAGATAATTTGGGGTAGAATGAAAGAACATCCCCAAGAAAGCCCAATGCTTGTGGAAGCAGTGGAAGACCTATCCAGGCCAGCGGATTTGAAGATTGGAAGGTCATTTGTGACAGGTCATCAAGTAGTACCTATAAAACAGTGGCCAATTTCTCTAAATGTGAACAGACATTTAAGGAAGAGGCATTGTTGGGCGTGTGCCAGGAGGTAGAGCCAGTCAATGTTAAAGCAAGGAATACAACTGTAAAGAAAGGACATAAACTTCCAGAATATT
>NW_013764700.1:0-855 GCF_000517525.1 Limulus polyphemus
GTGTAGTGTCAATAAGAAGACACAAGATTTAACGATACTGTGTACTTTCTATAAAAAGACACAAGATTTACCAATACTATGTACTGTCAATAAGAAGACACAAGATTTAACGATACTGAGTACTCTCAATAAGAAGACACAATATTTAACGATTCTGTGTACTGTCAATAAAAAGACAAAAGATTTAACGATACTGTGTACTGTCAATAAGAAGACACAAGATTTTACGATACTGTGTACTTTCAATAAGAAAGCACAAGATTTACCAATACTGTGTACTGTCAATATGAAGACACAATATTTAACAAAACTGTGTACTGTCAATAAAAAGACAAAAGATTTAACGATACTGTGTACTGTCAATAAGAAGACACAAGATTTTACGATACTGTGTACTTTCAATAAGAAAGCACAAGATTTACC
Organism: Limulus polyphemus; assembly: GCF_000517525.1. NCBI lineage: Eukaryota > Metazoa > Arthropoda > Merostomata > Xiphosura > Limulidae > Limulus > Limulus polyphemus. The sequence continues at coordinate 424 of NW_013764700.1, forward strand.
AATACTGTGTACTGTCAATATGAAGACACAATATTTAACAAAACTGTGTACTGTCAATAAGAAGACACAAGATTTAACGATTCTGTGTACTTTCAATAAGAAGAAACAAGATTTCCCATACTGTGTACTGTCAATAAAAAGACACAAGATTTAACAATACTGTGTACTGTCAATAAGAAGACACAAGATTTAACGATACTGTGTACTTTCAATAAGAAGACAAAATATTTAAGAATACTGTGTACTGTCAATATGAAGACACAAGATTTAACAAAACTGTGTACTGTCAATAAGAAGACACAAGATTTAACGATTCTGTGTACTGTCAATATGAAGACACAAGATTTAACAAAACTGTGTACTGTCAATAAGAAGACACAAGATTTAACGATTCTGTGTACTTTCAATAAGAAGAAACAAGATTTCCCATAC
>NW_013764701.1:0-854 GCF_000517525.1 Limulus polyphemus
CGTTCAGGTAACTTTAGTCTTAAAAACTGTGATGGCAGGGGCCGACATGTTGGAATTGATACTGATGCTCTGAAGACGCTTGTTGAGCCTAAACCAAGGCAACACACTCGTGAAATGGTCCTGAAATTGCATGTCTCTCGTGAAATAATACGTAAATATCTAAGAAATATTGGGGAAAATTCATAAAGAAGGTGTTTGGGTACCTCACGAACTCTCCGATGATCATCGTTTCCAACGTGTGAACGTTGCTTTGTCTCATCCGGCGCGTAATGCGTGTGAACCATTTTTGTACAGAATTGTCACCGGTGATGAAAAATGGATTCTATATGCGAATATTAAACGCCAAAAACAATGGCTCAATCCTAGACAAAAACCACTTCCGACCCCAAAACCTGGACTCCATCCGCAGAAAGTGATGCTTTGCATTTGGTGGGATATCAAAGGAGTAATTAATTTCGAAATCCTCAATCCACAGCGAACTGTCAATGCATAGATCTATGGTCAGCAACTGGAACGTTTATATCAAGCCCTTTATCAGAAACGCACTTCACTCGTCAATCGGAAAGGTGCTCTTCTTCTCCACGACAACGCACGTCCACATATGGCACGTTTGGCGCAACACAGGGTTATGGAATTGGGTTGGGAAGTTCTCCCCCACCCACCATATTCTCCGGATATGGCACCATCAGATTACCATATTTTTTCGTTCGCTGCAACACCATCGTAATGGGAAAACGTATACAAATGTGGAAAGTGTTAAAGAGGACATTGACATATTTTTTGCTTAAAAGCCAAGTGATTTCTTTAATCAGGTCATTATGAACCTGATTCTATAATGGAAAAGCATCATCGAT
>NW_013764702.1:0-856 GCF_000517525.1 Limulus polyphemus
CCAAAACAAACCAATTCTTTTTCTTTCTAATAGTAACTGCTAAATTACTAAAAATGTCCTTGCGAAGAAAGTTTAATTTTCTGGTGCTTGTGTGAGTTAAGTATACGGCCTAAACTTATGGATTCTACAGCCTTTAAAACAAATACTATTTATAAAAGATTAAAAATCTTACTCGCGTGCCTTTGAAAACAAATAATAATTATAAAAAAAGGTTAATAAACCGGTTAGGCCAAACTTACCGATTGTACAGCCTTTAAAAACCAATAGTATTAAAGAAACTCTCCTGTTTCTGTGAGGTACACAGGGACTAAAATCACGGGTTTTACATATTTTAAGAACAAATATTATTACAAAACTTACTCGCATACTTCTAGCAGGCGTGTCGAGGTCAAACTTAAGGGTTTTCCAGCCATTACTAGCATCTTTTGTCAAATATATTTGGACTGTCTCACTGTCCTGACGATCTATATCAAGTCCTGCTGCTTCGGATGGTCCATCAACGTAAATATCTACAGTAAAACAAGCTTTTTCGCGCCCATACAGACCAAGCATTGGTGTCATCAGCCGTCCAGACATATATCCTTCATCGGCGTTTACTTCCACTAATTTCATGACGTAGCCTAAAATAGTAAAAACGAAAGAGAATATATTATCACAGCAATACAAATACGGAGAAAACTCTTTAACTGAAAATGGTTTAGTCGTTATATTGAATCTAAGACCCAAACCTTAATTTTCTTAATTGTTTTGAATTACGCGCAAAGCTACACGAGGGTTATCTGCGCTAGCCGTCCCTAATTTAGCAGTGTAAGACTAGAGGGAAGGCAGCTAGTCATCACCACCCACCGCCAACTCT
>NW_013764703.1:0-857 GCF_000517525.1 Limulus polyphemus
CAAGTATTTTTCCTTATTATTTGTTTCTCCATCTATTGAGAGATAACTGAACTTCCAAGTATTTTTCCTTATTATTTGTTTATCCATCTATTGAGAGATAACTGAACTTCCAAGTATTTCTTTTCTTAATTTTTTCTCCATCTATTGAGACAGGGGTCACCAAACTACGGCCCGTGGGCCAGATACGGCCTGCAAGGTCAGTTCATCCAGCCCACCACTGCACTGCGCTACAAATGAGCTAAAATATAATTATTTATATGGAAATATCATAGACTGTAGATAAACTTACAATGTAGAAAAAAATTAAAATAAGTGTAAGTAAAAATGTCCACATTTATCCAATCTGATTTTTGCATCTGACAGTAATATAAGTTTTAGGAAAATCAGTGAAATAAAAAATTCGGCGACTTTTTGCGACTTTGGATATTGGAGCGCTTTTTGTGTAAGTACCTGCAATGAGAATTCATTCCTGCAGTCACCTCTGCGTGCATTGTTGTAAAACGATACAATGCTTACAGGCAGTTGATACAAGTAGTGCGTGTGGTTACACAACTTTGTGATAGAGAAGACGTGTGCGTGTATTGTGTGTGCTTCTACATATATTTGTGTGTTGTACATATGTGTTTATATATTTATAGTTAAATCTGGAACACTGGATCAATACACGGATTAAAGCCGAACAGGCGACTTTTTGCGACTTTGGATATGAGAGCGCTTTTTGTTTAAGTACCTGCAATGAAGTTTCCAAGAAAAGCAATTACGAGGAAGGGTCTGGGCGGGGGGGGGGGCAGATACGAACTAAGTTGGAAGATTTTCAACTTCCGGTTGCTCTGTTTATACACTGCATTATACATCAG
>NW_013764704.1:0-854 GCF_000517525.1 Limulus polyphemus
TTTTTAATCCTTCTTAAACTAGATTTTGTTGTCATTGATTACGGAAAATTAGTCCTTCCTCTGCAAGATTTTGTTATCTTTAATGACAGTCTTTTTAGTCCTTCTTTGACTATATTTTATCGACTTTTATAACGGTCTTCTAGTCGTCCTTATACTAGATTTTCTTGACTTTGATAAGGTTCCTTTTAGTCCGTTTTTCACTAGATTTTGTTGACTTTGAAAACGGGTTTTTAGTTTTTCTTCTACTAGATTTTGTCGACGTTCATAACTGTCTTATTAGGCCTTCAAAGACTAAATGTTTTCGACTTTGATAACGGTCATTATTTAAACCTTTCTTACACTATATTTTAATAACTTTTATAATGGTTTTTTTAAATCCTTCTCAAACTAGATTTTGTCGATATTAATAACTGTATTTTAGTCCTTCCTCCACAAGATTTTGTTAACATTAATGACGGTCTTTTTAGCCTTTCTTCCACTATACTTTGTCGACTGTTATAACGGTCTTTTAGTGCTCCTTCAACTAGATTTTGTTGACATTTATAAGGGTCCATTTAGTCCGTTTTCCACTAGATTTTGTTGAACTTTGAAAACGGGTTTTTAGTTTTTCTACAAGATTTTGTCGACGTTCTTAACTGTCTTTTTAGGCCGTCTTAGGCTAGATTTTTTCGACTCTGATAACGGTATTTTAAGCCTATCTTACACTATATTTTAATAACTTTTATATTGGTCTTTTTAATTCTTCTTAAACTAGATGTTTTCGACTTCGACATCGGTCTTTTAAGCCTTTCTTACACTATATTTTAATAACTTTTATAATGGTCTTTTTACTCCTTTCTTCTAACTAGATTTTA
>NW_013764705.1:0-856 GCF_000517525.1 Limulus polyphemus
CCAATCCCATGATAATTTAACAGGAGGACATTGAGTCACCTACGACAAAAATTTTACTGGATAGGTATGAGACAAGATGTGGAAGAATGGTGCAGAACATGCAGTACATGTTGTGTTAAAAGGGAGCCCAAGCATAAGGCGACGTGCTCCAATGAAGTTATATCAAGTTGCTGCACCATTGGAAAGAGTAGCCGTCAACATTGCTGGTCCTCTGCCCCAAACTCGTGCTTGAAACAAGTACATTTGTGTGGTGATGGATTATTTCACCAAGTGGCCTGAGGCATATGAAATACCAAATCAGGAAGCTACAACTGTAGCTTCAGCTATTAGTGATTTCTTCTTCAGATTTGGTATGCCATAGGAACTGCATTCAGATCAAGGCCGTAACTTTGAATCAGCTGTGTTCCAAGAATGCTGCCAGTTGTTTGGCATCCGAAAGACCAGGACAACGTCACTTTACCCGCAGTCCAATGGGATGGTAGAAAAGTACAGTTGGACACTGGATCAGGAATTGGCAAAATTTTGTAATAGCCGTCAAGATGACTGGGATATCTTACTCCCTCCACTGTTGATCGCCTATAGGACAGCAGAGCATGAAACCATTGGATACACTCCAGCAAACTTAATGTTTGGTCGGGAACTTTGGTTGCCCATGAATCTTTTAACAGGACACCCACCTTATGAAGAGTTGCCTGTAAATGTGTCAGAGTTTGTGAAAGTGTTATCAGAAAGGATGGATGGTATTCACAATCAAGTGCATTCAAACTTGAAAACGTCTGCTGATTCGATGAAGCTATCTTATGATAAGAGATCTACTGAAGTCAGCTTTGCACCAGGAGACAACGTATAGTTGTAT
>NW_013764706.1:0-855 GCF_000517525.1 Limulus polyphemus
TAACATTTCTGGTTATTTGGTTTAGTAACGTTCCTGGAGTTATCATGAGTTGCATATCTTTGTTGAGTAAATATTCTAACAACAACTAATCATTATTGTAAAACAGACGTATCTCTGTAAGTTATTTTATTGGTTAAACTTAAGGTGAGACGACAAGAACAATAGATCAAACTTTAAAGTTACCTATTTTTGTTTTTCCCAGAAAACAGAGATAAATCACCGAATGAGACACGAGCTAAAAACGAGGAACTTGTCAACAACAGAGCGTCCGATCTTTGCAGAGTTCACGTGACCATGGTAACACTACTTGTAGTAGGTTTTCAAACGAGATGAGCTGGTCAGACTAAGGACTACTTTACTAAGACTTTTCAATCCTTTGCCGTGTACAACTGTACGATAGTGTCCTGTAATATAGACGTCGTGAAACGATGCCTTCTTGAGCGAGGTCAGTGGACATCTGGTCAGTGGACAGTTCAAGTTATTGGGACGAGATGTACAGTCTCTCCTTCTTCTAATCTCTAATAAAAAGACATGAAAGTTTTAGTTCAATTCGTTGTCCGATATGAGAGGACTTGCTGGTTTCCGGTTCCGGTGATAAAGATCTGGTGGAAAAGATTTAAATTAATCGTACACACACTCACCCCCTCTGCCCGTTTTTGTTGGTTTTTTTTTATTAATGTCTGTGAGCTTTGAGAAACGCGTTGTCTAAAGAAACCAAATTCAACAGGTTTTGGAAGAAGCTTGCTTTAATATTTTACAATATCTCTAGAGTACTGTCCAGAAATAACTTTGAAAAGAAACACACTTTTTTTTTTGAAACTGTAAAATAAGTGTAGATCCATCTGAAATACTCCC
>NW_013764707.1:0-851 GCF_000517525.1 Limulus polyphemus
ATATATATATATATATATATATATATATATATGTATGTGTGTGTGTGTGTGTGTAATATATAAAATTGAAGCATTTTAACAAATTAACTATGAAAAGGAAGATTGATTTTATAGTAATACTGACTTTTAGCAGTTTATTTTTTTGTAGCCTAAACTTAGTACATATAGTGGAGTTAATAGGAATTTGTATTATTGAATTAGCGGATATAAGATAATTTATTTTGGGCTTTCCGTTATGTAGTTTTGTTTTGTTTTGCACCTCATTTGTATATGGGACCATATTTGTCATGAGATTTAGATATGAAGCCTATATCATTAACAAATGGCACTTTGGGTCTTAAAATAAATATCTAGAAGTTCTAATTGGTGTTTGAATTACAATTAATTTCAACTAATTCTCATATACTTTGAAATTACAGCAAAAATTTTGGATACATTTCTGATTGTAACATTTTTTTTTTGGGTGCTGATATAACATTCATTATTCTTTGTTGTTGTTACAGTTATGATGAAAAATGGTCACTATCATTTATCCTGTGTATTTTTCATAGAATACAGTATGCCATTTAAAGAATGGTCACCTACTCAGTAGTTTTAGCGTAACAAAAAATACCAGCCCCCTGGTAGGACAACAGTAAGTCTATGGACTTGCAGTGCTAAAATCTAGGGTTCGATTCCCCATAATTGACACAGCAGATAGCCCAATGTGGCTTTGCTATATAACAAATAAACAAATAAAAACACTGTGTATCTACATGAGATAAAAACAACAACATTTGTAACATGCGGCTGTTGGAAATTTTGTGGACAAATAAATTAATACTTAGGATTATGGTTGCAGAGCTGTTGGA
>NW_013764708.1:0-855 GCF_000517525.1 Limulus polyphemus
AGGCAGAACAGGAGAAAGACCAAGATTTGAAGCCAATGATTGATTTCCTGAAAGCAAGTGTTTTGCGCCCTGCTTGGGAGAAGGTGTCTAGTCTAAGCCCTGTGACAAAGAACTATTGGGCACAATGGAACCAGTTGAGGCTTGAAGATGGTATTCTTCTCCGGAGATGGGAAACTGCAGATGGGAAAGTGACGACCTGGCACACGGTTATACCAAGGAAGTTACGGGAAGTTATGTTGCGTCAATCCCATGATACTCTAACAGGAGGACATCTCGGAGTTAAGAAAACATTGAGTAACCTATGACAGAGATTTTACTGGATAGGTATGAGACAAGATGTGGAAGAATGGTGCAGAACATGCAGTACATGTTGTGCTAAAACGGGACCCAAGCATAAGGGACGTGCTCCAATGAAGTTATATCAAGTTGGTGCACCAATGGAAAGAATATCCGTCGACATTGCTGGTCCTCTGCCCCAAACGCGTGCTGGAAACAAGTACATTTGTGTGGTGATGGATTATTTCACCAAGTGGCCTGAGGCATATGCAATACCAAATCAGGAAGCTACAACTGTAGCTTCGGCTGTTAGTGACTTCTTCAGATTTGGTATGCCATATGAACTGCATTCAGATCAAGACCGTAACTTTGAATCAGCTGTGTTCCAAGAATGCTGCAAGTTGTTTGGCATCCGAAAGACCAGGACAACGCCACTGCACCCACAGTCTGATGGGATGGTAGAAAAGTACAAGTGGACTCTGGTACAGGAATTGGCAAAGTTTTGTAATAGCCGCCAAGATGACTGGGATGTCTTACTTCCTCCACTGTTGATGGCCTATAGGACAGCAGAGCATGAAA
>NW_013764709.1:0-848 GCF_000517525.1 Limulus polyphemus
GTAAGGGTGACGCCAAGCCAGAATTACACGATACCTGAAAACAATGCCAATAGATATAGCTGTCTCAACCAACGTACGGGTAACGCCAAGCCAGAATTACACGATACCTGAAAACAATGCCAATAGATATAGCTGTCTCAACCAACGTACGGGTGACGCCAAGCCAGAATTACACGATACTTGAGAAACATGTTAATAGATATAGCTGTCTCAACCAACGTACGGGTAAAGCCAAGCCAGAATTACACGATACCTGAAAACAATGCCAATAGATATAGCTGTCTCAACCAACGTACGGGTAACGCCAAGCCAGAATTACACGATACCTGAAAACAATGCCAATAGATGGTGTTTACTACTCTAACTGTTTCGGTAAAGTTCCTTTAAACTGGTTTAAATATTGAGTATTTCCTACTTAACAAGATTTAGTAAAAAGATAACACTTTTGCTAATGTTAGCAAGCACGAAGTGGGTATCGTGTAAATTAACATAAATACCCTTTCACACCCATATTGTATGTATGAAGGGGCATAGTAGGGGGACCGAATGAACACCCTAGTATTCTAAAACGTCCCACTAACTTCCTTTTTTTTGATGATCACTTTTATACTTTGAGTAGACTAAAAGGTCCACAATTTCTTTTGGAAGAAGATCCTCCCCCACCTCCCACTACTTTGTAGTATTGACTACGATCCTGGTCTGTACGTATGGGTAAATATGTACACATTGTGTCCTTGTCAGGTTTAACTGGTCCACTCCTAAAAAAAACACACACACACACATATATATATGTTAATTCCATTTTATCAGTTGCAGGTGTGATTTTTTTAAAGAAAGACACAATTACC
>NW_013764710.1:0-856 GCF_000517525.1 Limulus polyphemus
TATTGTTCCATTTCACATTTTAACGTTCAGTATATTGCTAGGTATAGTTCCATTGTACATGTTGTGCTTCAATCTGTTGTTATGTATCCTACCATCTCACATGTTATGTATCAGCTTATTTCTAGGCATATTTCCAGTTTACATGTTGGGTTTCTGTTTATTGCTAGGCATAAATCCACGTCTCTTGCTCGGTATCCATCTGTTTCGTTCGTTAGATTTTAGTCTTTTGTCAGGCATACTTTATATTACATTTTATGTTTCAGTCTATTGTTAAGCATACTTACATTTCATGTGATAGATTTCCTTCTATTATAGGTATCCTTCCGTTTCACGTTAGGTTTCAGTCTATTCTATTTCTAGATGTCTTTATATTTCACCTGATAGATTTCAGTGTATTGCTAGACATAATTCCATTTCAGTTGTTAAGTTTCATTTGATTGCTAGGTACCATTAAATTTAATATGTTAGGTCCAGTCTGTTGTTAGGTGTCCTTCTTTTTCACATTTTAGTGTTCTCTCTATTGCTAAATATTCTTCCATTTCACATACTAGGTTTAAGACTCTGGCTAGGAATAATTCTATTTCACATTTTAGGTTTCAGTCTATTGCTAGATATCCTTCCAACTCACTTTTTGTTTTCATTTTCTTTTTGGTTCTATTGTTATGTATCTTTAACATTCACATGTTACGTTTCAGTCTATTTCTAGGAATCTTTCCATTTGACATGTTAGGTTCCTGTCTACTGCTATGCATACTTCCATCTCACACATTAAGTTTCCCTGTAATAATAGGTATACTTTCATTTGACATGTTAGGTTCCTGTCTACTGCTAAGCATACTTCCATCTCACACATTAA
>NW_013764711.1:0-855 GCF_000517525.1 Limulus polyphemus
AGTATAACAGGGAAGTCAACAACTAACGAACCTGACATTTACTTTAGCAGAATAGAGAAGTCAACAGATATCCAAATCCGATCTTTACTTTAGCAGAATAGGGAACTGAACAAATAACCAAGTTGGCTTTTTCACTAACAGAACAGGAAATCCAACAAAGAACAAAACCAGTTGGGACTTTAACAGAACAGGGAAGTCAACAAATAATAAAACAAACTTCTACTTTAAAAAGGTAGGAAAGTCAACAAATAATAAAACAAACATCTACTTTAAAAAGGTAGGAAAGTCAACAAATAATAAAACAAACTTCTACTTTAAAAAGGTAGGAAAGTCAACAAATAATGAAACAAACATCTACTTTAAAAAGGTAGGAAAGTCAACAAATAATAAAACAAACTTCTACTTTAAAAAGGTAGGAAAGTCAACAAACAAACAAAGGATACAGCTTTTACTTTAGCAGGAAAGAGAAATCAACAAATATCCAACTTGACTTTTACTTTGGCAGAAAACATGATTGAACAGATAACTAGTCTAGGTCTTACATGAGAAGAACAGAGAAGTCAACAAGCAACCAATCCGGGTTTTACTTCAGCAGTACAAGAAATTCAACAAAGATAAAACCAGACTTTTACTTCAGCAGGAAAGAGAAATCAACAAATAACCAACTTGACTTTTACTTTGGCAGAAAACATGATTGAACAGATAACTAGTCTAGGTCTTACATGAGAAGAACAAAGAAGTCAACAAGCAACCAATCCGGGTTTTACTTCAGCAGTGCAAGAACGTCAACAAAGATAAAACCAGACTTTTAATATAGCAGGAAAGAGAAATCAACAAGTAACCAATCTGAATTTT